>NW_007930855.1:340590-540720 GCF_000280675.1 Beauveria bassiana ARSEF 2860
GAGATCTTCTATTGTTCGTCGTCTACATATGGCTACGTCGCTATATATATACGTTGAGCTTTTATTTTGTTTCTTTGTTTTCTGTCATTAGTTACCAGCTCAAGTCCGGCAACGGACGGTCAATATTCAGGCAACAATTAATGTTTCCGGAACACTAGTTGCTCATTTATGAAGAATGGTTATTGTCGTTTTCATCTTCATTCATTTTCCCTTTTTTTTTGGTTCTATTTCTGGTCTGTGTCACGTTCAAGTCTATTGATAAACTAAAATATAAAAAATAGTGTGTCAATTTTTCTGTCGTTACTGTGGCCCACCGTTGGTTGACCTTGTTGAAACCATCTAATCATTCAATATATTAATAACCTAGTGCTGCGAAACAAGAAGAGAAGAAATGGCGCTTTCATGATAACAAACCGTACAAAATAGCCGACAAAAGCAAAGACAAGGAAAGATGACAAAAGAAAGGAAAATACAGCGGAGAACAAAAAAGACTCAAACATGCGAAAGAAGGGGGGAAAAAATGATAAAAGCATAAAGACTAGGCCTCCTCTTTTTTCAAATGCCATTCGTGATAAATCTTGGTGACGAGCGCCGTCAGTGTCGACTGATAGAGCGCATCGAGGGCCTCGCCGTCATTCAGCTCGTCAATATCGTGCCCACCGCAGGCTTCCAAGGCCTCGGCCACGCACTCTCTTTTGTGCAGCGTCCAGTAGTCGTGTACTAGCGAGACGGCGTAACCGTTGCCCCCGCGCAGGTACGGGTCGCAGCCGTCCGAGGCGGTCCGTTGAACCAAGTCTGGAAACAGCGCGCCGTAGATGCGGCGCCATCGCTCGGCCTCACCCATGCCTCGGGCGGCGCGCAGCCTGTCCTTGTCCTTGATGCGGCGTAGCTGAGCCTCGGGAACACCCTTGCGGGAGGCGTCGCCTTGGGGCGCAAAGTGGCCGACGGGCTTGCAGGTGCGCAGGGCCATGTGGGCGTCGCGGGCGTCGTAGTCGGCGGCAAAGTCGCAATGGCAAAAGGCGCAGTAGGCCGTCGGCGGGTGGTGCGCACGAATATGGGCCAGCACGCCGGCGAGGGTCTGCAGGTCGCGGCCGGCGAGCACACACGAACGATGGGCGGCCGGGTCAGCGGCGAAGAAGGGGCACGCGAGATGGAAGTAGCCGTCAGGCCGGGACACCTTGACCATGTGTTCCCGAGGCCCGTCGCCGTTGCCATTGCCGCAGAGCAGCGTCAGAGATTCGGCGGACGCGAACCAGTCGGTAGGGTTGATGCGACTGGGCGGTGGGATGCGGTCCTGCGGCGGCTCCACGTAAGTGACGGTTTGGATCCAGGCCATGACACGCTGGTAGGATGTGGCGAGGACATGGTCGCGGATGGCGGGCTGCATGACGAGGCCCCGGAGGCTGTCACGGTCGTCTTTGTCGGCAGTGAGGGTCGTGGTGCTGCGCGTTTCGGTGGCGGGGGCATCGGCGTCAAAGTCGTCGTTTGCCTCAGCAGATGCCTTCATCATGACAGGGTACGGGTGGTGCGAGGGGCCGTCATTGCTGTCGTCGCCCGATTCTGACTCGGTGACGCTGGCGCTATTGGACGTCAAGCTTCCTGGGTCGCTATCGGCAGAAGAGATGACGTCTTCGTCGGCACCGGCGTCAGAGTACGTGTCGTGGTCTTTGGCATGTCGAAAGGAGGACGAGGGCGGCGGCTCTTGAGATGGCATCCAGGACCCAGCCATGGCTATATATACGTAACTGCCTTCAGAGTGGTTGGAAGGCGTTTGGCTCTTTTGGGGGCTGAGCGGAAGCATGACCTCGTCACCCTCGTCCATCTTGACGTCTGCCTGCTGGTGGGGGTGGTGGTGGTCCTGGGGGTCCTGGTGGTCCTGGTGCTGTACAACAACCTCTTCGCTGTCCTGTACCACGCGAGGCAGCGATGGCGGGCGCCAGGCACCTTCAAGGCCACCACGCTTGGTCATCTCGATGCGGCATGGCATGCCAACAAAGAGACTTCGGAGTGAGCGTGAATGGCTGTCGTCGACGTCGCGCATTACGTCAATGCAACGCCAGCTACGCAGGGCCGACAAGGACACACGCAACGCCGAGGCGACTCGTACATAAATACCGTTCCACTCGCGGAAGCAAATGGCAATGCTCTTGCTCGTACCCAGGTCCTGACGCTTCTGGCCAATGGAGAGCAGCACGCACCCAGGGCCCTTGCAGACGCGCGACTCGAGCTCGATGCCCTTGCTGCTAAAGCGAACCTTGCCGTTAAATACCCAAGGTCGTTGCGGCTCCTGTGCAGCGACGGTGGCGGTGGCGGTGGCGGCGAAGTGGCCAAACTCGGCGGGCGAGCGGGCGAGCAGGCCGCGGACCTCGCCGTCGTCGCCGCGGGCACTCCGCCAGGCGAGCAGTGACCCGTCACGCGTGTCTCGAAGTAACTCTTCCTGCAAACGGAGAAAGGCACGGGAGGCTCCTTCGCCGTAGCGCACGGGCAGCGTGGCCCCGGTGACGGCGACGAGCGCGTAGGCCGTGTCCTCCTCACGCGCAGCGGCCCGGCCGGCTGACCACGAGATGCGCACCGCGAGCGCCACATCGGCGAGAGCAGCGGCGTCAACGAGGACGCTGCGCGGAATGCCCGTGATGCGGGACAGGAGCGGCGCCAGCACCGGCGAGTCCTTGTCGCCGCGGTAGTTCCACTGGGCGTCGTAGAAACGCACGCGCGGCGGCAGAATTAGCTCTTGCAGGGTCCAAGCCCGCTTCCAGTACCGGCAGCGGCTCCAAGCTGAGGCATCGGCCTCGGATATCGTCGTCATTGTTGTTGTTGTTGTCGTCGTCGTCACCGTGGCGGCGGGGAGATCATGGAGATGGGCGAAACAAACGGCAGAGTTGCGCAGGCGACGCCGGGCTCCATTGACGGCATCGTCGAGGTCGGCCGTGGATGTCTTGTCGATGCAAAACTCGTCGATCCAGACATACTCGATGCCGCTGCGCAGCGCATGTCGACAAAGATGCTCGAGGGTGTCGCCGCAGAGCGCCCACGTGCTCTTGGTATTGAGTGTGTAGGGACGCTTGTTGGTGTTGTTAAAGGTGGAGCCATGGTATTTTGTGTTGGTCGCCGAGGAATTCTTGCTGATGTAGGAGTAGGGCAGTGGTGGGGAGGTTGGGCTCGGTGAGTAGTGTGGAGGGGGCACATCATAGTCTGAACCAACAAAGTCCGAACCAACAGCGAGATGCTCACGTAAAAGGGGCCTGTCTCTCGTGTGGGAAAAAACGCCATAAGGCGGAAGTGCACCATCGGGCAACTCGACGACTGCTCGGCTGCGTACACAAACAAGCTTCATGATCTTGGTAAAGGGAGAAGTTGAGAGTGCTTGCAAGCCAGGCAAGATGAAGAATCATTAGGGTATTATAATACATGTCCTCGCAATAGCGACAACCACTGAGAAAAAAACCGTCTATTTGGAACCAAGGGGCGCCAGGCAGCGGACAAGATGGCAGTGCAGAGTGCGTATATATACTAGGCGAAAAAAATCACAAATGTGTAGCAGACAAGGGGGGACGGGGGAGGGCAGGAACGAGAGAGTCAGAAATGAGAAAGGCAGTCAGTCGGCAGGCACGCATATGCTACTCCTTTTTTGCCATTAGCGCCTATGATTCAATACAGCTGCATTGCCAGCTGCCAGCCTCGCCTTACAAGGCATGCCTACGGTTGCCATACAAGAGTGAAGACCAGTAGTATGTAGTAGCCTTGCATGAAATGCCCCCATGTCTCAAGACTCCATCGAATCCACAGATTTTATGTCTGCCTTTTGCCCATTTAGTCCATTTTCATCGTTTATAGTGGGTTTACCCGGCCAGCCATGTGAATCGATCAACAACTACCTTATGGCCGCAGATGCAGATTTGAACGCCGAGAATTACAAAGTTTTTTCAACAATATTTTGCCATTATAAAAGCAACGTCGAATCCATCACAACATTCTCAAACTCGTCCTTTATCAAAAGTATTATTGCCCCCTTCCCCCCTCTATTACTCTACTTGCCGCCAATTGGCTCGACTAACGTCCATGACACAATAGAGATTGCGCTATTCCGCTTGAGCGGCCGCTGACATGCACTGCCACCACCATAAATTGCGGGTTTCTACTCAAGGGGTCCTATGATAAACGCATGTATGTATCACTATTTTCTCATCAACTGCCCATCTTTCTCATTTTCTTTCCTCAAAGAGGGTCGCAAAGCAAGCCGCATCATTTAGCGGTATATGCGTAGAGCCGGCCTGTTTTCTGGCCCTGCCCTGCCTGGCTGCGGAGCTGAAACCCACAACATTGCAAAGCGCAGTCATCGCTTAAAGAAATCAGAAACACCTTTGGTCAGGGTAAACTTACTTCAAAACGGGCTTGCTGCTGCCTACTTCTTTTTTCCCGTCGTCGTTTTTCGTCGGGTGATGTGCCCCAGCCCGTGGCGAGATGCGCGGTAGTCGCCGCACAGCTGTGTCGGAGTTGACCGATGCCCCTGCACGGGTAGGGGCGGTGGGGGGGAAGATGATTTCTCGCCAGCAGCGACAAGAGGTGCCACGATTGTGACTGGTGACTTTGTCTCTGTTCTTTTTGCTTGCAGCAAACATATTAGGCCGTTGTTTGGGTTCCCGTGGGGGGGATCGGGGGAGTGTCGTAGTTATATTTCACACAATTGTGGTGAGAGCCCCACACGGCCAACTTGGCGGCCCGCCCGCATGGGATCGCCATCCATTGGTCTAGATCTTTCTTTTTTCTGTCTCTCTCCTGCTATCTTATTGGGGCATGTGGGGGCTGATAAAAGAAGGCTTGCTGGGTTGCTGGGGAAGGCTCTTGGTGGCGGTCTGCAAGGGCGGGAAGCAACTTGTCATAAAGATGTACGTCAGATACGATCATACGAATCGAGCAATGCTCGCAAGGCGGACTCGCTCTGTAAATTATCAGTAAAGGATCGTAGTCGTGTCTGCCTTGTCCAAATTTAACCAGGTCCGACGGCCCACGTTGTTAGGTCATGGAACTTCTTCTCCCCTGCCCCCCCTCTACGCCGCCTTTTTCGACATCTGATGCAGTACCATATATCCGCCCCGGGGGAACCTACTACACCACAACAGTTCGCCGCCATGGCTGCCGGTAACTTTTTTTTACATCCTCCCCCCCCCCTTTTCAGGAAGCTGTACGGTGAGGATGAGTAGGTCCAGACCATGAGGCTGACTGTTTCTGCATCGTCAATCTCTCTGACGGTGAGGCTGGTTGGCTGACTTTGCAACATCATCATCAAGTTCACTGCCCTGCGAGGCTCTTCTTCTTCTTCTACTAGTATTAGACTGAGATGTTCGAAGCCCCGTTTCAAGTCTCCTAAGCTCTTGACCAATGGAGTAGGCGCCAACCGTCGGTTGTACCCTCCGGATTCTCTCTCTCCTCTCTCCTCTCCTTCCGATGCTTTCGCATAAGACTTCCCTGGACCGGCCCAGACCGCGGTTCGGCAACGTGGCACACTTCAAAACCTACAAGTTTGTACTTCCGCTCTACGCATGATGCACATCCCCATGACGCCCTACAATGCCCCCAGTGCGGGGATCAAATCCCGCCAAGGCGATACGCCTCCATGTGGCTTATTGTGATTGAGCCCTCCTCATGCAGGGTTACCACTCTCCACGCAGATTACGACAGCACGAGGCTCATCCCCATCATGATTGGTGCAAAAAGCGAGCTGAATAGAGCTGAGTAGTACTGACAGCCCATTCACCAGTGTCACTTTAGACGTTCGACGTTGTCATGGACGGTTTATTGCACATGGTGTTCTGCACCTGATGATTTCGTTGCTACATTTATGTTCATATTTTACTTGCTTATTCACATTCCCCCATGTACAGAACAAGTCAAATCTGTCTCAAGCGTGAAAAGATGATCAATGACGCCACAAACGTCTTGATGACACTTTCGTTATCCTACTCAGCCTTTGCTGATTGTCCGGCTGGACCGGATTATGCTCAGCTCGAGCAAGTTTAAGCCTTGGTGATGCCGGTCAGCTGCGCTTCATTGCAAATTGGGTGAGAAATAAAAAAAAAACCTACGCATTTCTATAACGGAGGCAAAAAAGTAAGAAAAAAAGGTAAGCGAATTAGCAAAATGATTCCGAAACTGCACATATTAATCGTTGTTTTCTAGGTCCTCGACTTACCCCGATGCTCTGTTTAGAGAGCACATAATTTTGTCAGCAGTTGCACAAATTTCCAACTTGCAGGCCTCTAAAAAAACAAACTTACGACGACGGCCTTGATTCCAGAAAAGGTGACGGGACCGGAGCAGGTGAATTTGCAGTCGCACTTGGGGTAGATGACGTTCTGGCCAAGAGCTTCGACTCTGCCGCAAGCGGAGCCGGAGGAGGTGGGGCACTCGGCGCGGATGGAGAGGGCGCCGGCGCCGGAGATGATGGCGAGGATGGTGACGGCACGCATGTTGATGGCTGTAAGGGAACGGTGAAATCAATTTTCTGAAACAAGAGAGTTGCTAAATGAGTTGGTCGTGAGGGAGTCAAGGCGGGAGAGACGATGAGTTTTGTAGTCTACAATTCCTTTCTCAAAAGTCTCGACTTTTTTTTCCTCTCTTTTTTTTTTTTGGCTTCTCGGCGCATCTTCAATCTCCTTCTTCAAACAGCATACATTGC
The DNA here is from genome assembly GCF_000280675.1 of Beauveria bassiana ARSEF 2860. Lineage (NCBI taxonomy): Eukaryota > Fungi > Ascomycota > Sordariomycetes > Hypocreales > Cordycipitaceae > Beauveria > Beauveria bassiana. The sequence goes on from NW_007930855.1 coordinate 347,267, forward strand.
CGTTCTCTTCTCCACAGCTCGTGTCACCTGGGCACGCTTGGCAAAAGCTACCTCTGCATCGTCTCGTCCTCGGCTGCGAACCCCACGTCATGTTCAGCCTGTGCAAGTACTTGGGATGCCTGTTCTCTCTCACCTATGCAAACAATTGATCCTTCTTCACTAGCAGCGTCTCGGGCCCATCACCGATAGTTGCCTGGCGGCCGACAACAGCAACCATGCGTCTTCACCAGCCAAGGGGAGGCTTCTGCATGCCCTGACTCGTCGGGGCTCATGTCATGCACGGTTGAATTGGGGAATTGAGTTCTGACATGTTCTTTTCAACAGAGAAAGAGGGGAGATCCATCCCCCGATGTAATAGCAGAAAAAGACTCGTCAATAGGCAAGCTGGAATTGAGCGCGACGAGAACTCGCAATTGTGTCGAAATCCCATTTCATCCAGCACAATCCTCACACTCCTCTTTCTGACGGTCGATAAAAAATCTACCGAGGCTCGTTCATTGTTGGGTGGGTGTGAGCAATCCATCTGCCCGTCTGCAATCTGTTGGAGATGAAAAAGTACATGGGCCCGTCGAAAGGGGGGGGGGGGGGGGAAGCCGTCAGGGACCCTGTCACGAGACGTACAATAGCAAAGAGCGTATTGCGATCTACAGATAATTGACGGAATTAGGGTTTACCGTACGACTAGCTGAACAGCACTTATACGGCTGACGAATTTTGGACGAAATTGCTCGACCTTGCTCTGTACCGTGTGGTTCTGGATTCGTCTAGATCCCGGCGTCGATACTCCTCAAGCTGTGGATTATGCTTGAATAGACAGTGGTGTGAGATATATGCCGATTCAAATCTATGTCAATTTACCTTGCACTACCTTTAATGAATATAAGGCAGCTGGACTTTGCCAGCGAGAACAAAGCCACCTTCAATGTGCGCATCGAATGCGGCACACGAGGCTTTTTCTAACGCACATTTCGGGTTGCATCGACTACCACCTACCAAAAATGGTGAGAAATCGACGATACTTTTTATAAATAGAAAAAAAGACAATCATCGATTTGTCGGGTGTGGAGAAGCGACAAAGGACTGGGAACTGGAGCCGTTGCCGAGCCAGAACGCGGGGTCGACGCAGCATCGACGCAGCTCGACGTCAGCTGGATTTGAAGAGATGACACCGACAGTATTATTTTATTAACGGGTAAGAAAGAGCGAATCGTGCGTTCCACGACAAAAGACTAATAATGCTCGGGATCCGCCATCAAATGTCAGAAACTCGTGGCGCAAAGGGGCTTCCTTTCTCGGTCGGTCGCCCGCTGCACTTGTAAAAGATTAATAAAAGTTGTTGAGATATAGACTGTGCCGTTGATACATGCTGAGCCTAGATTTAAAAAGCAAATAGTTGTGCTTGGCTGCATTTGCTTCGACCCTTGTCCGACGCCGCTTGGCAAATTCTTCGAGGCACCTTGTTTAGCTCTCTAAATCGACATGGCAGAACGTCAGACTGCATCAGTAGCCAGAAGATTTACTACACAGCTACGGATACATCTTTAAAAGTTCGGGAGTTGATGGAATGCTGTAGCTCACAGTTTATCACGTGTCTGGTCAAGTTGACAGAATGTAAATCTCAACTACAAGAAAGAGAAAGCGCCCCAGGTACAATAACGCCTCATCTGGCAAAATATTAAAATCCGATAAAATCATCGAAAGCCTCAGCATAGCCCACGCAAGAAAAAAAAAAAGAAAAAAAAGACGTGGTATCTTGAGCCAAGCAACAAATACAAAGTACAGGTGATGCCATGGTTCTTACATGTTTCGCAGCAAAGCACGCCTAAAAAAAGTGGCCGCCAGGAACAGCGACAAAGACTGCTGTCAAGATACCACCAAGGAGGATCGAGGCAAGAACTGCCTGGATAAAAATGGTATCTTGAATCTGACGCAGCGCCGGCTCTTGGATCCAGACCTCGCGGTCAAATACCTTGCGAACGACGTTGCGCTTCTCGTACTTGACGATCCAGGGCTCGTCCTCGTAGCTGTTGCTCGAGCCAAACGACTCGAAACTCGTCTTGGATACGCTATGGCTCTCGGCGTCGTCCTTTTCTACATCTTGGGTAAAGAGCTCCCAGGGGCGCACGTGGCGGTGATGCATGCCGTGCAAGACGACGCACATGCCCTTGTAGGCTGCAACGAGGGTGCTGATACCAACAACAAAGGCAATAGCCGTCAAGGCGCGCCAGCCGCGTCCCGCACCGCTCAGGCAAAGCACGATGCCGGCGATGATGCCGAGCAGAATGGTGCCCACGCCGAGGCAGCGCGCAAACAGAACACGAGCGGGGTTGCCGTTGCAGATGGACCAGCGGACAAAGTTGGGGTGCGCTTGGCGGCGGAGCATCGTCTCGACGGAGTTGATGATGAGGCGCAGGGCAGAGGGATGGGTGGTGTGGGAGAGGGCCTGAACGGCGGCCTTTTGCTCCCATGCGGAAAGATTGAGCTGGCGCGGGGCGCCGTCCATGATGTAGGTGGCAATGACGCGGTTAATTTCCTCGCGAAAGGGCTGAATAGAAAAGGGTTGCTTGGCACCAGCGGCGTTAAAGGCTTCCGAGGCCTGCGAGCGATACGTGTTGACGGCTGTGGTGGGCGCCTGGGAGGCCGTGTAGACGGACGCTTGGTCGGGGGAGTCGTCCGAGATGCGCGTAGGCGTTGTAAAGGGATTGCTGCTGCCGGTCTCATGGCCATGCTTCTCGAAATCTGTGCCCTTGAACAGTTCAGCGGCCACGGCGTTCTCTGGACGCATCTTGTCGGCATTATCCTTGCGGATGCGGGCGACTGCCTCGTCCTCCATGGTCTGTGTCCACTCGGGGGATAGGTGCAGGTCAGTGGTGTCGGCATCAGCAAAGCGCTTGGCGTAGTCCCTGTACCAAAGGAAGAACTGCAGGTTTTCGGCCGCGTGCTCAATGTAGATGAGATAGTTCATGAAATCACGAACAGTCATGGGCTGAAAAGGACGTGTTAGTTAGTGACATGGATGTGGATGCCGTTGGTATCACTTACAGGGCAGGTTCCGCCGTTAATGATGTTGTCAAAAGCAAGAGACTCGGGTATACCGGTGCTAGAGCCAGATGTGCCAGAGTGTACCGAGCCACTCGCCTTGACATCGGCGGCCGATTCGCGGTTGGCGATACTCTGAGCGTCGACATGCTTCGGTCTGGTGTATGTGAGAGGGACGCCCATCTTGATGAGGTTATTCGCAGCGTCTTTGGCATAGACTATCCCGGACCACGATATTGAATGGTTTTAGTCTTTCAGGAACGTTTGCACAACAGAATGAGGGCGAGGACGAGGCTTATACATTGGTCGGCCCGGAGCCATGGTGTGGCCAAGAAGATCCAGACTGTGTACCAGCGGCGCCGCAACCAGGAACACGGGAAATTGACTTTCTCAGGCGGGACGTGGCGCATGGTCAAAGAAGAAACAATTGGCCCAACTGAACGGCTGGATGCGGTGGGGAGATGCATGGCTGCAGGTTACACTTGCATCTAGTCGATCAGTAAGAAGCGAATGCACGTCAAGGGTGGTGTATCTGTACTTGATCGAGCACTTACACACATCCTGGGGTACTGACAAGGTAAGCTCCTTGCCGGATTCTGGTCGAGACAATGGAGTGGCTGACGCTCGAACCCCTGCTGCTGCTGACAGAGTGGAAATAGAACCGGACCCAAAGCTAGTTCAACGGGCTGTTGCATGGGTTTTAACTTTGCGGCTCGGAGTAAATCAAGGTCTTTTCTTCTTGAAAATGTTGTGCGACCGTCAAAGGATGCAATATCCGTCAGTCAATCCTAAATAGTGAAGCCCTCCAAGAAGCACCCGGCTTGGCGGGAGCTCCGTGCTTGCCATCCTTGTGAGATCGAGACGAGACGAAGGCTGCTGAACTAGCAACATGATGGCGTCCGAGCGGCAGCTTCGACAGCGACTATTGTTTGCGGAGGGCGTGGAGATGTGCAAGACTGGGATTGTATTGGCCAACTAGTAAATGTAAAGGGCAGCATCGAATGGCGAATTTTAGAGAGGCAACTCGATTATCTGTTGCCGCGTTGCCGCGACAGGGCTCGACATGTTCTTCGTACTCTGGTGGTGCTGTGAAACTGTGGAAATGAGGTACACCACCCGCAGTAACAGATTTTTTTGTTTTTTTTTACGGCTGCGTAATTTGCTCTCATATTTGATCGAATCCGGGATGCAGGGCCGCCGGCAGCCACGTCCATGGCACCCGACATGATGCAAACGAAGGCTGCAGTGCACCAGCAGCCTTTTTGGAGAAGTAAAGGGGGCCAAGACAGACCAAAAGCAAAATGGGGGCCTGGAAGCGAGGAGACTTTACTCAGTATGTCACGGACCAAGGGCTGTTCCGCTGGACGGCTGGAATACTGATGGAAAAAGAAACCCTCGCCAAGAAAAAAGAGTGTTCCGCTAGTTGTCGTTTTGCTCGAAGTGGTGGCAAACGAGCCTGAGCAAGTCAGCTTCTTATTAGTGATGGCGTTTGTTTCGGTGCATACCTTGGGCATCCAGCATCAATGGCTGGGAATATTGCTCCTATTGAAGATCTTTAGCACGTATTCGGTGCAGTCGCGCATGTCGATCAGTATTGGGTACACCAAGCTCGTGATCAGCAGGGCACAAAACGCGGGAGCGGATGGATGGCGGCACAGGTACCTACATTAGTACCTAACAATAAAAAACGCCCGCAGGAGCCCATGTTACAGCGAGAGACGCCCTGTACTTGCGCCAACGCGGACCATTGTCTGCAAAGAGCTGGTACCAGCCGTCTGGTGCAGTAGCACAAGGTCAGGTCCGCCCAAGTTTGCTGCTAGTTGTTTCTACATTACCAATTGATGAACTAGCTGTGCTGAAGACATTTTCTTTTCACCCGTTTGATAGGCCAAGAACAGCTGGGCGCTCTCTCCTTTGGTGTAGCGCTATTTCTGCCTCTTGCAGCAAGCTATCGAATGAGAAAAAGTAAACATATGTGCGCTCAAATACTCTGACTCTCTGTCGGAGTCTCCAAGCAACGAGACGACATCTGAGTCAATATTCTATTTTGGAGCACTCTGCGGCATGTCTTGGGTGTTTATTGGTGGGACTGCCCTTCTCACCTGCGACGGACCTTGAACTGCTTTTTCCCGATGCATTCGGTCTACGATCCTGACTCGCTGTATCCACCATCAACGCGCATCCAGCCACGCGCACTAAATCCTTGTTTGGACGAATAAGCACGCGCGGCAAGACATCACAAAAGACATGCATCTCGATTCTTGATTTCCCCAAGTCTCCTCTTCGTCCGGGACTACCGAACATGTTATCTCGTCTCCTTTGTGGCGCTCGCCTCCATGGCAGGGTAGGGTCCCAGGTGTGCCAGGTTCCGCCGCGTCGTGTCGACAAGTCAATTTGATGAGAGACACGCCTCCGGAGCCGCTTCCGCTGGAAAGAGTCCCTCGGGTATTCATGGGTCCGGCCCATCATCTTGCAACTGCCGATTGGTGTTGCAAGGTCGGCAGTGTCCTTGTACCAGTAGAACACAAACAAACCATCAACATCATGTACCGCTTCGATATGTCTTGCGATAAGCAGTTATACGATCGAAGGGTCGTAATACCACGTGTTATAATTCCGATACTCAAACAAGGATGTCCTCGTTTCTACTGCCTATCCGTAGTGCTTGTGTCTGGAATAGAAAAGAACCACTCGCATTATAATATCTCAGCCAAAATGGTCGAATAATGGAAAACGCACCACAACATTGTATAAGCGAGACAAAACCGACCAACCACGTCAAAGTTCGCCTCCGTGCTCTCATCGCATACTGTATACCGAAAACATGCCACTCGTAAACCGAAAACGAGCGTTACATGCCTCGCCGTCGCCGACGGGCACCGGCTACCCTACACCGGCATCTCGATAATCGAAGCAAGCCGACACGGATCCGCACATCCGACCAAGAGCGAAATCAGGCCACGAAAATGGCCCCGTTGTCGATTCGAGTCCCAGTCTTGCGTCCAACCAAAGGCATTTCCGACTACCCGCGGCGGTGTCGCTCCCGATTGCCATTCGAGGTCTAACACGGTGCGTTATGTAATCGACGTCGTTAATATGTACCACACTCACCGCCTATGGTACTTTGTCATGAATGTATCTCGCTAACGGAGCCCCGACGGAGCCCTCCATCTCGGTCCCAATGACGCTGCTCTGCACGGAAAAGCCGGGCTGGGCCGAGCTCGCGCCAGCCCACTGTGAATGCCCAGAAGTTGGTTTTAGAGAACCCCGCCGTGCGCCGGTTTGCTGTTCGAACCCCGCCCGCCCAATGGTGTAATCTTGCTGGGCGCGCGCCCGTACAATGAGAGCTCCTGCCCCTCTATTCCGAACCAATTCCAAATACCAAGACTGCGTGTCTCTCTCAACCCAACAAAAAGTACTCGCAGTTTTGTAAATCAACACTGGAATATACGAGAATCGCCCGCCGATAGCCACACCTGAACCCACATCCCTGTACGTACACTGTCAATTGAAATAGTTCGTTTCCCCCCCGCCAAACTGTCTCTTCTCTACTTTATGCTCACGCACACAAACTAATACGCCGAGACACCAATTCAGTTTTCACAAGAACCCGTCAACCCATCCAACCGCAAATATGTCTGCTCTCAAGGCCGGTGATAACTTCCCCGAGGACGTCGTCTTCGGCTGGGTGCGCCCCTCACCCGAGACCGCCGGTTTCAACGCCTGCGGCGTCCCTACCAAATATCCCGCCAGCTCCCGTAAGAAAACACCCCGCGCGAGCATGACATTGGGAGCGCTTTCACCCCTCGACAATGCCAGTAACTAATGCAAGCCGACACTCTAGAGTTCAAGAACAAGAAGGTCGTCCTCGTCTCACTCCCTGGTGCCTTCACCCCCACCTGCTCGGCCAACCACGTTCCCGGCTTCATTGCAAAGACTGCTGAGCTCAAGGCCAAGGGCGTCGACCAGGTCGTCGTAATTGCCTGCAACGACGCCTGGGTCATGTCCGCCTGGGGCAAGGCCAACAACATTCACGACGAGTTCATTGTGAGCAGCCCTCTCCGCCGCAATATCTTGACAAAAACCCGTTGCTAACAGCCCCCCCCAGATCTTCGCCTCGGACGACGACTGCAAGTTCAGCAAGAGCATCGGCTGGATGACCTCTCCCGACCGTACCGGCCGCTATGCCATTGTCATTGACCACGGCAAGGTCACCTACGCCGAGCTGGAGCCCGCTGGTGGTGTCACCGTCTCTGGCGTCGACGCGGTCCTGGCCAAGTTGTAAGAACCTCATAATCTAGAGAATACAAATATAGATAGAATAGACCGTCAATTCAGCACGTAATACTTGTACGATTCTCGTCTCTGCGATATCCTCGCTAGCATAAGGATATTCATGTACATTGGGTGTAGGTCTCCGTTGTGCGTACGCATCGGGCTTAATCCATGGCAAAGCTCAGCCAGGGTGACCATATCTGATTATGGCAGCCTGCGTCATGACGACAGATCTGTAACCACTGGCATGACCTCACGAATGATGTTGAATTTGCATTGGTTCGTCATTGCTCAAAAAACTACCAATGTACCCTATGCCATTCCATGCACCTGTAATGGAAGAACCGGACGGAAAGACACAAGAACCACAAATGAGACTCCTTTCATCCCCCATTCCTCCGCTTCCGCGAATTGACCCGTTGAATTTTTGTATTTTCCCAAAGTTTTTAATCACATTTTCTTTATCGGTCAAACAAATCTATCGGGTGCGAGCGGCGGGCTTGCTGGCGGCACCACCCTTGGCACCCATCTTGGAGACCTGGCGAACAGTCTGGCCCTTGGCGGCACCAGCGTTCTTGGCCTTGTCGGCCTTCTTGGCGGCGGCGGCGGCCTGCTTCTTGTCCTTGGACTCCTTGATGGCGGCAGCGCGGGCAGCCGAGCGGGCCTCGGGGCGCATGCCACGGCGCTCCTTGATCACCTCGAGCGAGGCACCGACGATGCCGCGCTGCGCCTTGACGGCGCGGCGGGTGCGCTTCTTGGCAACCTCCTCAGAGATACCCTTGCGGTGCTGGCGGCGGAACAGGACGGTCCAGGAGATGCGGCGGGGGTTCTTTCGTTGCAGGAAAAGCGACTCGGACTTGCCGTTCTGGAAGCGGAAGACCTTGCTGTCGCCGCGGACAAAGATCTTACCCTGTGAAGAACACCATAGTTAGCCATCAAACAACTCCCATCGTATATAAGACATCATGTCCCGTCGCAAGTTTGTAAATTTCGCCAGTTTTTCGACAAAGCACCCCGTCGGCAAGAGAGCAATGAGGAGCCCCATGTTGTTCGATAGCTCAAAGGTCCCCAAGATACATCATGTCGTTCCTCATCGCTTCTCTCGATCGCGGCGCTCTCGATTCGCATTGCAACGGGACGGGAATAAATTGGTCGTACCTTGCCAGGGTAGATTCTCTGTCCCGAGAAAGCGTCGTCGTAGGTACGCATCTTGTCGCGGTTGGTGTGTTTTGGCGACAAGTGTGGTGTTGTGGTGGACCGTGGATTTGGCGATGGCAAGAGTTCAAACGCCTGTTGTCCGCTTCAATTTCTCAAAATTGGGGAGCGTGTGTGGCCAAAATTACCTAAGCAAAGTCTAGGGCAGGCGAAAGAGAGTTCCCGGGTGGCTTTTTGCGGCAGAGTCACGTGATGACACTCGCTTTGGCGATTTGACCCTAGCCGGGATGACCAATCAAAGCTATTGCTTCAGCTAGAGTTCCAGAAGTGGATCCGCCTGTCCCAAAAGGGACATTTCAATGTTCAAGATCTCCATGATTACTGTCTGAACCTGAGTTGCTTTAGCATTATTGAAGAATGATCCGGCGTTATTAATTGACGTCTTTTGGTGTTTGAACATAAGCGCCATGACATTATACAACCGCAGAGTATATGGCGGTATCTACTGCCAATGTTATTGCGGAAGCAGTGCTCGCTCAATTCGGCAAGCTCCCTGCCAAGCGAAAACCAAAGATTCGCGATAATGGCTTACACGAATGGATACCAGCAAGCGGCATTGTGGCCGAAAAGGATGAAATCTTTACCTGTGTATCTCTAGCGTAAGCCCTTCATTTCTTGACGGCGATTCGATTACTCAGACCCTGCTAGTACGGGCATGAAATGCCTTCCGGCGAGCAAGATGCCCAGCTGCAACGGCGTCGGCTTACATGACTGGCACGCCGAGATACTCACCATTCGCACATTCAACCGATTCGTCCTGGATGAGTGCATCCAATTGATGGACAATGGCTCTTCGGATCTGATAGAGCGATCCAGTCCGTCGGCTGGCGTTCACCCGTTTCGTCTGCGACGGGGCGTCAAGCTTCATATGTACGCCTCAGAAGCGCCATGTACGTCTTGGCAGCCACAACAATATTCCATAGACTAATCAAAAATAGGTGGAGATGCAAGCATGGAAAACTTGATGGCGGCGCAGGACGATGCGTCCCCTTGGGATATGTCTGCAGAAGCAGCCGGCGAGGACGAGGCATTGCGGCAGCTGCCCGGACGGGCCTACTTCTCACGGCTCGGCGTAGTGCGACGAAAGCCAGCGCGAAGCGATGCGCCACCTACACTCTCCAAGTCGTGCTCAGACAAATTGGCTCTCAAGCAGTGCACCTCGCTGCTGGCGTCGCTCACTTCCTTGTTTGTCGATCCCAGCAACATCTACATCTCCACCTTGGTTATGCCCGAGGACCAGTATTCCGCTACAGCATGCCAGCGCGCATTCTCAGCAACGGGGCGCATGAGTGCCATCGCAGACGAAGTCACGGTTGGCGATTACAGCTTTCGTCCCTTTTCTGTGGCGACAACCACAGTCCAGTTTGAGTACTCGAGACGAGCAGTGCAGTCGCGCTCTGACAACTTGACTACCAGCAATCTTGCAGCAGCGTGGGCTTTATCCGGCATCGAAGAGTCTATTCTCGGTGGGGTGATTCAAGGACACAAGCCGTTTCTGCCCAAAGGCGCCAGCAGCATGTCGCGGCGCAGGATGTGGCAGGCGTGCCGAGAGCTCGCGGGTAAACTCCCAGAGTGGCCGGCCATAGCGACGCAGCTAGATGCAGTAACATACGATCAAATAAAGCAATGCCGTCTGCTCGAGATGCGAAACAAGGCTAAGGCGCGCGCAAGGAACGTTGCGCTCGCTGGTTGGATACAAAACACGGGTGACGATACATTTAGCATAGAGTAAAGCAGAGACGTGATATATGACATCAATAGAGATTGGTATATTCTCAATATGTAGCTCGCGTTCTGTACAAAATAAACGACATTGAGCCTACACCACTAAGTGATCTTTTCTCCGACCCTTGGCCCACGTCAATCTCGTCAACCGTGAGCTAGACAACTGGAGAAAGAGTTGTTCATTTTTGATTTTACTTTTTTGAGCCCCCAGTCCCATATGCGAAAAGAAAAGAAAAAAGTACAAGCCGTTATCTGCTTCCTCTGACCATCATCCTATGCAGCGGGGAACTTCGATGCAGAGGGCCAGGGCTGTGTTTCAAGTCCCGCCCACCATGGAAAACCACCGCTGCAAAAATGACAAATCTCGAGGCCCTTTCTCTCAACTGCCGCTTCCTGTGATGCAATATCCCAAGCGCGTATTTACTCGACCTTGCTCTCAAAGTTTTCGCCCTCGACGAGGTCGGGGATCTCGTCGTCGTCATCGCCCTCGCCGCCCTCGGCCTTCGACATGGCCTGGTAGCTCTCGGCGAGCTTGCGGAGCGAGGCCAGGGAGTCGGGGCCGAGCTGGTTGAGGATACCGGGGACAAGGTCGGTGAGCTCCTTGTCCTCGCCGTTGCCGTAGATGGCAAAGGTGTTGGAGGGGACCGAGGCGTTGACTGCCGGGACGCGTTAGCATTGTGCCGTCCGGGCCGTTCCCGATGTGCTTTCAGTTGCTCTCTGCCGAGCTACGTACCCTTGGGGGCCTTGAAGTGGATGACGTTGCCGTCCTCCTTGAACATGTTGACCTCCTCAATGCCCTGAATAGGCTGGGTGTTGAGCTTCTTCAGGGTCTGGAGGAGCTTCTTATCATCAGCGCCGGAGCGGGCAGGACCGCGCTTGGCAGGACGACGGGGAGTTCCCTTGCCACTGCGCAAAAATACACGTTAGCAAGCTTGTTCGGCTGATTTAAAATGATGCGGCATTCGGTCGTCGGCTTTCTGAGCGATGTTCGGTGGTGTGAGGGGCAAAATGCTTACCCTGGCCATTGAAGTTAGCACCACTTGTCAACATTCAAAATTTGGGCAGCATTTCTGCCAGAATTGGACATACCGCTGCGGGCGCTCTGGGCACCAAGCTTCTTGAGACGCTCCTGAATATCCGCCATGATGACAGTTGTGTGTAGAGGGAGGGATCGGCTAGAGATTCGGCACGTAAGTGACAAATTTGAGTGCACAATGGTGACGGCCGCAAAGCCCTTGCAAATAGTCGAGATTGGGTAGGGCGTCGGCTATTTCGGGGTGGCGCAACGTACCAAAGAGATGAGGGGTAGCGTCAGATGGCCTTCTTGCTCGCCTTCGTCACTATTCGTGATGGTTATGGGTAGAGTCGTTTTTGTGCGTGCCAAGAGTTTTCGCGTGGGGAAAAAGTATTTCGCCGAGAGGGTCCCTCCCTGACCGCACCAGTACACCACCAGTTTAATAGGTAGTCAAGGATCGAGCCTAGCCTGGTCTCGGACGGACAAGCTTGCCATTAGCATCAACCGAGGCGACATCGGTATTTCTCGTCTGTATTTCGGAGAAAATCAGACGCATTGAAATCGGGGTTTATTTTATCCAACGGGCAGCCTCTACACTTGAAACGTCATGACTCGCCGGCTTGTCGCGGCCGATATTCAGGGCAATTTATATGGTACATTGCCATCTACATCAAGACGCACGGGCAATATGCTACATCATGCGCTCCAACTATGCGAATTATATCCTGCCAACTGCCACATGGCTTTCGGATGATGATTCATCAACCGTCGGCTTTGAGTTTGCGTCAACCAGTAAGACAACACCTTGACTGCGTTATAGACTCACAAATAAGCGTTACGCTTTATTCTGACTCGCTTCTCTCTGTGCAACTGCCACCTTTGGCATGCCGATGCCCGTAAAGAAAGGCATACATTTGCGATAGTTTAGACAGGACAAAGACCACACAGGCCGTTTCTTGGATGCTAATTAGTAGGCGTTCCCCACGCCGAACCACACTGCCCACTTTGAATCCCTTCCAATCTTCTTGAAAGCAAGATAGCAAACCTAATTTATGAAGGGTCTGCTTTGGCGCTAGCTGCGATGTAACACCGTCGGTGCTGGCAGACCACGCATCTAATGCGCAGTGCATGAAACTACTTGTATGGCTGTGGTAACAGTGGGCACCTTGTCTCGTTCAGAGTCATGCCAGGAACGGGGAACAAGACCAAGACGGATACTGATATGAAGGTTCGGCTCGTTTATTTAAGAGGCGTCGAGCTGCTGTCAATCTCTGTTCAATTCGTCTGAACTTCACTCGCTTCAACTCTTCCAAACAAGTCACCATGAAGACCTCACCTCTAGCGCTCTTGGCTGGCGCCACTATCGCCGCCGCGGCTGGCCCGCGCACTATCATGTACTTTGACCAGTAAGTGCATTACAAGGTTTTCCTCCAAATAATGCTTTTTTCTAACAAGGTAGATACCACACGACGACCACTCCTCCCAAGAATGTCACTGCTGGCGTCAACTATGTCATTACTGCCTTTGCCCCCTCCACAACCTTCAACACTGGCACCGACTATACCCCCTTTATGCCACTCGACCAGGTTCGCGCGCTCTTTCAGAACGGAACCAAGGTCTGTATGGCCGTTGGCGGCTGGGCCGACACGGAAGGATTCGGCGTCGCCGCTGCCTCTGAGGAATCTCGCAAACTCTTTGCCGAGAACGTCGCCAAAACCGCCGACAAGCTTGGTTATGATTGCGTCGGTACGTCTATCATTCCCCGCCCGCTTCTGATGCATGTGAAACAGACTAACACAATGCAGATATTGACTGGGAGTATCCCGGCGGTAACGGCGAGGACTACAAGAAGAACACCAACGACGGCAAGGTCTCCGAGATTGAGACGTACCCTCTGCTGCTCCAGGAGATCAAGACCGCCATCGGCGACAAGGAGCTTTCCATAGCTGTGCCCGGTAAGGAGGGCGACATGATTGCCTACACAAAGGAAAAGGTTCCCGAGATCATCAAGGCCGTTGACTTTGTCAACGTCATGACCTACGACCTCATGAACCGCCGCAACAACGTCACCAACCACCACACCTCCATTGAGGGCTCCCTCGCCTCCATCGACGCCTATATCGCGCGCGGCGTCCCCGCCGAGAAGATGAACCTCGGCTTCGCCTTTTACGCCCGCTTCTTCAACACCAAGCCCGGCGTGACCTGCGACAAGCCCACCGGCTGCGTCACGGACGAGCTCGAGTTCAGCAACGGCACCGACACGGGCCGCTCGGGCGCCGTTACCTTTGAAAAGGAAAACATCAAGGACGATTTCCTCAAGGCCATTGAAAACGGCCAGGCTGACAAGGAAAAGGGCGGCCAGTGGTACTGGGACGCCACGAAGGAGGTCTACTGGACCTGGGACACGCCCGAGTTTATCAGCGAGAAGCGCACCAAGATTGTCGAGGCGAGGAAGCTGGGCGGTGTCTTTGCATGGAGCCTGTGCCAGGACAGCTTTGACTGGAGCCGCATCAAGGCCTTGACGGCTGGGACGGCCCAGAAGCCCGAGACGACCCAGAAGCCCGAGACGGCCCAGAAGCCCGAGACGGCCCAGAAGCCCCAGACGCTCGAGAAGCCCGAGACGGCCCAGACGTCCCCAAAAGCCTGTGCCGCGAAGCCCGAGACGGCCAAGAAGCCCGAGACGGCCCAGAAGCCCGAGACGGCCGAGAAGCCCGAGACGGCCGAGAAGCCCGAGAAGCTCGAGACGACCGAGAAGCCCCCAAAAACCTGTGCCGCGAAGAAATAGCTGCCTCTCATATTTGCGAAACTTCGCACTGTATATACAACACCAGACAGAGCGGGGTGATGTGGGTCAAGAGCAAGAAAAGAGTATCAGTATATAACTATTAGCTATTGTACTATTTACTGATGCATGCCAATTGAATAACTGCTGTGACTCATTCAACCTTGTCAAACTGAAGCGTGCCTTTCTCGATCGGTGAAACTACCCGGCTCAGATGCAGCAGCAGTCCGCTTGCTTTGCCCTTGGAAAACGGCAAATCTTTGACCGGTTGGATATCTCTTGAATTCAAATTCTGGTTGTTCATCAAGCACAAGGGAAACTGACACACTATAACTGGCAATGGCAGGACGACAGATGATTGACTGCCCGCAGTCGGATATCTGTGATGTGGCCGGGATACCCAGCAAGACCGGATCAATTGAGTGGGCGCCAAGTCTCAGCTCTACGGCAACCAGTCCTGCCGCCAAATCCAATTCGTGAATATTTTCCTGCATAGCCCGGGAAAATTGTTTACCCCGTGTGATGACCAAGGTGATCCATTTGACATTGTCTTTAACACTGGAACCTGCTGCACCAGCGCCAACTTGGAAGCATGTAATGTGGTGAGGAAGCTCTAGAAACTGCTTCTTGTTTTGGTACAGAAGTAGCCGGTGGTCATGTTATCCGAAGCAATGGACTGGTTCGGTCAAAGTAGGCTGAACTCCCCAGAGGGTCTAGGATGATGTTGCGAATCACATCTCCGTATCATGTTGAAGTCAAAAAAGCCCAATCACATGCGTTAGTATTATGTACATCACGCTGCAGTACTAAAACAAGAGTCCGGTGATTGTGCTGACTGTCCAGTGTCGCATGTTGTGTATAAGGCCTCGCATAGTCTCTGTTGTGCTGCCGACTTTCTAATTTGGGTCGTGATCGGGTTTACTTGTGCGATGTGTTACAACTTATTCTAGAGTAACGTATCTCCCAGGCCGGATATCTTCCACACTGAAATAATCTCTGAGAATGCCCCAACTGGGAGTATTCCAGCCAGCCACAATATAAGGGTCGTACTGCCCAGAACCCATCACCTGAGATAACGCTGCCACTGTAAAAGCTTTCATGGTTTCAGCCAACCTTCCCGAAGTTATTTCATGTGGCGGGTGTGTTTGAAAGAGTCACATAGCTGAAGTCCTGCGTGCAAGACAGTCAGTATGACATGGTCAGTGCAAGACGTCCAGTACAAGACGGTCCGCAGAAAACGGTCAGTGGCTGGGGCCATGTGTTATCGTTGTACAATTTTGTCCATCTACTACTGCCATCTAAATAGCGATGACTTTGCACTGCCCCATAGCATTTCAAATCATCTGACTGGCTTCACCGAGTGAGTTTGAATTTGGTTTGCTGTCTTGGGCATAGCAGGCTTGAGAACGTGCCGCGAATAAACAGCGTCCGTCATCTGGCAACAAACTACTGCAATCATCGCAAACAGCATCGAAAGTGCAAATACTGATTATGAGAGTGAGTACCATTCGTCGCTCTGCAATTCATTTATTTTTGCTCATCGCGCTGCCTACTGCGCGATCGATACCACGCATGACAAAGGGCGGCACCAAACGGCGTCGGATTACAAGCATAGACGATGCCTGACTCGATCAAAGGAACTAGAACAAGAGCAAGCCTATACTCGTGCTACTGATGTACGGCTTATATTTTAAAGCACGCGTCTACCCTATATTAAAAGCTATACAACTCATAGCAAAGGACAGTAGAGAGGGGAGCCGAGCTAATGATGGGTGGACAAAGCTCTCTGCGCTATGGGCCACACTAGAGACACCCAGCACGGCGAAGCGGCACAAGATGTCTAGAATATTGTCTGTAAGTAAGCACCGGGGAGAGATCTAGAATATCGTCTGTAAGTAATCACCGGGGAGAGACGGGTCAAACGTAGTCTTATTTGCGTCGGGACTCTCAATCATCCGCAACACGGATGGCAACGGTTCTGGCGGTGACGATACAGGGTGGCGGCCATTGTTCGGCCGTGCAGAACGGAAGGGTGGCACAGCATATGCATGCTTTTTGTATTACGGAACCGCTCTGCAAATTGGTTGCATGTGCCAAGATGTTCCAGAAACCAAAATCTTGGCTGTGCTACGTGACAAGAGACATGGCGGGCATTCTTTTATGAGATGGCCGCGTCAAGGAAAATTTGACGAGTCACAGAGGGCACAAGACTGCGAATACATGTCTATGAGCTATTATTCTGAACGCTGCTGCTAGAAATTTGAGGCTGCGGTACGGCCAACATTCCTTCTCTTATTCTTCGGACTGACTCGAGATGGCGATGCCAGTGGTTGGAGTGGAAAGCGAGCGCAAAGAGCTTCGGTCGGCTTTTACACGGAGATAAGGTAGATGATGTGGCTGAAATTTGGCGGTGAATGATTCATTGATTACTGTAATGGACGGGAATAATTCCGAGAAAAAAGAGAAGGCGAAGAAAGAAAGATGAGACCGGCTGTCGTAAATGGCTGGCTGCAGTCCATTATGGTACGAGACCCGAAACATGAACGCTGGCGTTTGATGAGCCAAGTACAGCTTTATGAGCTAAATTAAAAAGATGACGTGTCTTTCGGGTGGTGTTTGCGTTCTTCAAACCTATCATGCAGTTTCTAATGCAAGCCAATCCAAACACAATGCTCTACGCATGATGCCCGGCGCATCAACATGTTCAGGGGTAAAAAGGAAGGGACCCTGGAACTTTTGTACGAAGAGAAAGGGGGGTTTAGTACAAAGTAATGCGGATACTGGGTAGGATACGTTTTTTGAACACTTTGACAGCTCATCAAGTTCTTTGACCCGACTCATCCGTCCGGGCCGAAACGGCGCAAAGGGGGGGGGGGGGCCGCGCCCGATTTCTTAGATGTTGGGCGGCGCGCCACCACATGCCCTCCTCCTATGCGGCGCTTTTCCCCCGAGTCGGGGTCACATTATTCGTCATTAGGTAGTAGCGCCATGGGGTCAGCCACCCCGTTCCCTCCCCGCGCGTCCGAAGGGAACGGACTCTTCATGACACGGGTCATTGCATGTCCCCCTCCCCTTCCGGAGATGCGGGCGTTGGGCCTTTATTACCAGTAAGCCTCCCCCATGTGCCAAGCCCAGCCAAAAAGGATTCAAGTCGTTTTGACTGAACGTGGCAACGTGGCTTGCATGTAAATACCGGCCGAGGAAATCTCAAAGAAAGATGACGGTGGTGGCGGCTGCATGGTGAGTTGACATGGTTTCATGCAGATGCTGTAAAAAAAAAAAGAAAAAAAAAGAAAAAAAAAAGAAAAAAGAACGAGGCTGAGCACAAGTCGACGTGGGTGCGTGGTATCACTGGTATGCGCGTGCTTTTTTCGTGTGGAAAAATGCTGAGCATGTTTTGCGTGTGCATGGGTGACCCAAGTCTTAGCTATACAGATGACTGATTCACATCTAAGCTTATCTAGTTGAATCCCGTCTGAGCCAAAAAAAAGCTGAATCCCGTCCTCAAGCTGAATCGCGGTGCGTGATCCGAAACACGAGGGTAAAGAGACATCAACCGCCTGTGCCAAGCGCTGGTAGGCCCGCAGTACTGGAGTCGACAACGGAGGCGCACGATAGGCGGATCACGGCGCACTAGGTATTTGACCGACAAGGGGGGCTTGCTTATCATGGAGTCGAATTTTTTTTTTTTTAAATAATGAATTATGAATATCAATCCAACAATGAATATTCATATCAATAGCAATATCAATAATACTTTGTATGTATGGAGTTTAGGTAAAAAGTCGCAGAATACAGAGACTTGTAGCAAATATAACCAGCTGCCCTTGGCGGGCAGGTAATAATGTAGCCAACGCGCATTCTGACTGGTCGGAATGGGCGAAAGTGGTGACACCGAGAGGGAGAAGACGTTGTGATGGCATGGCCCCCTTGTCACGCCATCTTTTTTCCCCATCTTTTTTGCTTCCTTCTCTTTTCTAACTATGCTCATCATAATCCGTAAGTTGTGTTTTTATTGAGTGTTGGACGAGACAAAAGTTGCCTATTGCGGGTAATACTGGCCGACAAGTATCAATATTACGGGGCTACACTACGGGGTTAACTGGACCCAGGAATCTGGTTCAAATTAAAGAGTTGCGGGCGCATGCGAAAGCCTCTTTTTTTTTATTTATGAAAACGATACTTTTGGAAAAGAAAGAATCGTCATCGAAAGACCCTGCCTGCAGTAGTAGCTTGGGCAGTAATAAAAGCTCCTGGTGTTATTTTTTTTTTTTTGCAACGTTACGTGATCAAACTGGTCAGTGAGGGACAAGACAAACATACGGGAACGGATGTGCTGCAGACAAATGAACTGCCTCTACCACGCGGGAGGCGAGATTTTCTAAATTGAGCAATCTTTTCTTTTTTTTCTTTTTTTCTGGTTTGTCTCTGCGACCCGAGACAATGTAGATTTGAGATTTGTGTGTGTCTTCCCGGCGGCGGCACATGCCGGCCAACGACCGATGCGCGTGTCGGGAGGGGTTTTTCGCAAAGGGAGGGAGGAAGGAATTTGGCCGACGTTTGTGACGCAAACGCTTGTCAACAACTGTGCGCAGAGCGCGCACCACCCCGCAGATACTGGCCGCGGGGACTCAATAGAATGGGTGGCTATTGCAATCTCTGTGCGCGCGCGCGCGCGCGCAGCGCTGCGACGGAATCGAAGCAAGTTGCGAAACGAGGGCATGATATTTTGGAATGCAATAACGTGACTCGGCCTCCGCTGGTTCGAATACCTGTTGCCTGGCACACGGGCCTATGCGGCTATGCCTGGCAGGCTGGGCACCTGGCACGCCTGTTGGTAATGGGAAGTTACAGGGGGCGCAGGGGGGGGCAGGACAAGGTTTTATGCAGCTACCTAGGTAGATCTGTTGCAGTCTTGCAGACAGCATCGGTCACGTTTTTTTTCTTTTCTTATTTCAGACAAAGTCCGGCAGCAAGCTGGAGCCTCGAAAAATTCTGACCAGGGCATTGACTCTCTAGATTGAGTTGCAGTTTCCCGTAATATGCTTGTTGCTTTGGGGCTTGCAGCCTGCATGTCGAGAGTGGCCGGGGGTGGGGGGGCGCGCATGATACAGCAACTTTGTCCAAAACGAGGCTGTCAGGCCACGCACGTCTCAAGTGGGCCACTTCAAAAGCTGGCGGGAAACGGTAGTTTTGCCTCATTCGACCCGCGTAATGGAGAGCCGCGTTGCTTTGTCTTGGTCTTGGCCCGTCGGACGTCGCACGCTCTCTATTCGCCTTTTCCCCTAGCACAGGGACAGGACAGGACGCCAGAAGAACAAGGCGGGAACAGCTGGTGGTCTGTCGCTGGTCCAGCCCAAAGAAAACGACCATGCCAATGCCCAACTAGCGAGTAAATAGTTAGCTACGGCGGGCTTGCCCCGCTGTACCGCTCCAAAACGAACTCTCTTCTCGCCTGTGCCTCCCGTAGCTGAGCTGTCATTAGGTCGGCCGTCCCCTTCTTCTTCTTAAAACCCATGATTCCCTTTTGCCATTGAATCTCGTTACTCTTTTTCTTTTCTTAATCTAATTAAAGTCATTCATTCTTCATCCGTCTCCTCCTTGCATCGTCGTCGATACCATCAACTACTTCTTACTCACATCTCACTTCTTACATCACACCACCACCAAAATGCAGGCACACATGCTCCTCTGCCTGGCCCTGGCCGCCTTCAACTCTGTCGATGCATTCCCACGTATGATCTTCCTTTGCCTTGCATACCAGCCAATTTTTTCATCTAACCTTCAAGTAGTGGCTGGGCTCTTTGCACGCGAACAGCTCAACTCCATGGCCAACATCCATCTGCCCGGTGTTGCCTCTGCGCGAGGACCCTACCAAGCCGAAGCGTCCGCCGCAGACGCCGCCGAGGTCCTCGGACAGTAGCTACCTAGCTGTCTTGTCTTTTCGGCGCGCCATAGTAAAAAAAAAAAAAAAAAAATTCATGACGGCGATACGAACTTGATGTGCTTTGCGCAAAAGCATCGCTTGCGAGAAGCCTTTTTTGTTTCGGCCGCACCTTCCGTCTGCGACAACAAACACCGCCCCCAATTCTGTGTTACCTCTTGTACACCACACATGCATCGTGTGATTTCTTTTCTTTTCGTCAATCTGATTCGAACGAATTTGGGGCAATGATGATAACCGTGTCGACCTTTCTTCCCTCTGTTGGTTTTTTGGGCCGGCGTTGACGGCATCCGTCGAGTTGGTGGCGACCAAAGTTGTACTCCGCATGACGGCATGTTGGCCGGTCGTTGATCTCTGTTGCTACATTTCTTTAGTTTGCATTGGATAGATACGTCTTCTCTGCATCGTTGCAGAAGCATGGAATAATATAGACAAGTTCGAATCGTAGTCTTTCCACGTCTCCCCTGTGTGGCCTTATGCGACCCTGGCGTATGCAATGTCGCCAAAAGGCGAAACCAACGGTCACTTGGGACTAGAAACATTTCGCAGACGCCGACTCGTTGGGACTATCCCATTGCGGAGTGGTAAGCAGTCTGATGTTGATGATCCTTCCTATCCTGTGTCATCATGCCAATATAGACCACAACGGCTTGTAGCGTGACAGGGCGCAGTCATATCTCGGGATCGCAAATCGCCAGTTGAATTGACTCAGCCCTTCGACCTTACTCCTTTCCCGCTGTGCCGCCCTCAGTGTGGCTCCATTTTCCCTCCCCCAGTAAGGTCTTTTTTCCTTTTTTTTTAGCGTAGATTACATGCAACCTTGTTCTTTCCTTTGAGTCAGGTTGTCACTTGTCAGCTTCTGGCGTTTCTCCCTTTCGGTGTTAGTGCTGCCCGCGCATCCCCGCGGACCCTCAGTTGCGCCAACAGACAGACCTTGTTCTGCCTATCAACTCTCCCTTGAGGGTGGGATCTAAGTCGTCGACTCCTCTCTCTGGCAACTAGCTCCATGCGCATCCCACTTTCCTTTTCTTCGCCGCCAGTGTCTTGTCTCTTGCGGGCGCTGCGCACAGAGGGTTGGCGTGCTCTGCCAGCCGCCCGCCCAGCCACCCATCGTCCGTGTTTCACGTACAAATTCTGCATTGACCACTGCTGGTCGTCCATGATAATCATTGTGTCATGGCGCTATTGTACATAGCAACGACATGCCTATTTAGGTGAAGCATCGTGCTGCGCCTGTCAATAGTGCCTCTGATGGCGACATTAAGGACAAATGTCATCGAATGTTGCGCTCATGAGCTTGCCAGTGGTTTTGCACACGACAAGAGTTTGCCGCAATTCGTTGTCTCGTTTGCCCCTGATGACAACAGGTCTCCAAGCTCCTGGTCAGCGAGTCGAGTATGGTATCAACGTCTGGCACGTCTTGCACGTCTGGCACGTCTGGCACATCTGGCACATCTGGCTCGGTCGGCAGTTGTCGTGCGGCCATTCAGCCACGAACCTGCCATCGGTCGGGGTGGGCCAGCTCACACAGCCATTGGGCCATTGGGCCGTTGGCATGGTGGCGACGTGGGTTGCCAGACTAGTTAGCGCTGTGATGCAAATGTGGTTAATTTATTTCCATATCACTGGCCGATAAACGAGACAGGTGGCAATCAAGAGTCAAGAGTAGCTAACTGACAGGGCCTCTGTAATCTGTCTCATGCTCACCCGTAACTGTCGCATGCGGTATCACCACACTGCCAACAACTGACCGCTGGCTCCTGGCAATCTGCACCTCTTTGGCAGCCGACGATGTATTTGTAGGTAATCCCTAATAGCTGTAATCTTGCTTTGGTGCGCTACAGGGGTGACGGAGCCCAAATGGAACCTGCAGCACAATTCCTGCAAGTCTGGCGCTGGGCCCCTCGACGCAGGGTAGCATCGCGCATTCGAGTGCATTAGTGTTGTATTTAGCCCGTCTATCGCCTATTTTGTGTCCTCGCCATTTTGCGCCCACCGATTCCGCGTGCACCGACTGTGTTTATCGGCTCAGCAGTGCAATGGATGGTTTTGGTGATGATTGCCGTGTCGAGGGTGGTTTGCTCCTGTTGCCGGTCGGGTAGGTCTGCCCACTTGCCCACCATGATCCCAGCTTTTTGGGTCTTTTTGCTTCCTTACCTAATGACCCTTGGCCCTCTCACCCACCCGCCCCCGAATCTTTCCTCTCTTTCATGGGGACGGGACCCCAAACAGACACGGCCCCCCCGATCTCTTTACTTTTCACATCTCCTCCACACTTTTCATCTCCCAAGAATTTCTTCCTCTTGGCCTTCCTTTCTCCATCGACCTGGTCGGCTCGACACTCTTTACCCGACCTCACTTCTCTCGACGACTATCCGCCCATTAGATGCATCTGGACGACACCCGCTTTTCCCTCCCATGGTTAACTGATGCAGACCATGGACGTCTTCGCCAGGGCGGTAGTTGGTGAGGGAGATGGCGCCTTTGGACCGACGCTCGATGGCTTATTCGACTTTTCCCTGTCATTTGAGCACTCTATCCTATCCATCCTGCCAACGTCCGTTTTCATCGTCCTAACGCCAGTTCACGTAAATCATCTATGGCGCCGTCAGCCATGCGTCAAACCGGGAGTCTTGTTGTGGCTCAAGATGCTCAGCACCCTGCTCCTGCTTTCCTGTCAGGTTGCCAGCCTTGCTCTTTGGGCCGTCTCTTCGGTTCCTCGACATGATTTGGCCGTCGCCTCTGCCGCAATCGCCTGTCTTGGCTCCATATGCATCTTCTTTCTACTATATGCCGAGCACATTTATTCCTATCGACCCTCGACGTTGCTTAGCCTCTATTTGACCCTCATGATCTTGTTCGACATTGCCAAGACTAGATCCTACTTCCTTCGCGCCGATATTGATGCGCTTGCTGGACTCTCTGTCGCCGTCGTCGTCCTTGAACTTGCCCTGCTACTTTTTCAAGAAGTGCCCAAGCGCCGCCTCATCACCAACCGATCTTCGCAACCACGACTCAGTGGCGAGGCTCTCAGCGGCTTTTGGGGGCGAGCTCTTTTCCTGTGGGTCAACTCAACCCTCAAGCTGGGTTTCCGCTCCATTCTGCGTGTCGAGGACCTCCGGGATCTTGGTCCTGAATTCAGCTCTGAGCGTCTTTACGCCGACTTTGAGCCCCATTGGCAAGCCGCGAGCACAACCTCGAATCACTCCCTTACTCATGCCCTCCTTCGGACCCTCTACCCCGAGTTTCTACGCGTCGTCGTTCCTCGTCTTTGCTTTCTCGGCTTCACCTTTGCCCAGCCTTGGCTTATCATGTCCATCATTCACGCCGTCGTCGATGGCAACCCGGGTTCCGAAGTCTCTGGCGGCCTCGTTGGCGCCACCGCGTTGATCTACATTGGTATCGCTATAAGCAGAGGATACTACAAGCATCACGCCTATCGCTCTGCCACCTTGACCCGCGGCATACTCGTCACCGCCATCCTACACAAGGCGCTCAAGCTCACTCACACTCAACTCAAAAAATCGGCTGCGTTGACCCTCATGACTGCCGATATCGAAACCTTGACCTTCACCATTACAACCTTTCATGACCTATGGGCAAGCGCTTTCGAGCTTGCTCTTGCAATCTTTATGCTGGCAAAGATTATCGGTGGCGCATGCTTCTTTGTCCTCATTCCTGCTGTGCTCTCCGCCATGGTGTCATCCTACTACACGAAGAGGCTTGGAGTCGCGCGAAAGACTTGGAACGAGAAGATTGAAAAGAGAGTCGGCGAAACTAAAGATGTCATTACTCAGCTCAAGGCTATCAAGATGAGCGGCCTGGCGCCATTCTATGCCAACCACATTGAGGATCTTCGTGAAGATGAGATCAAGACTTCGCTGCCCGAGCGCAGTGTTCGCGTCGGCCTACTCTCTGTCGGTGCCTTGTCCGATGCCATCACTCCAGTCGTCGTTGTAGCTGGAGCGCTTTTCTGGACTAGAGAGACGGAGAAACTCACCACTGCCCAGTTTTTTACCGTTCTATCGGTTGTTGCTGTCGTCGTCGGCCCAATGACGCACCTCCTTACATACCTGCCCTTTGCTATTGGTGGCTACGCCGGATTGACTCGTATTCAGGCATTCCTCCGCTTGGAAGAGCGTTTCGACAGCCGCCAAAGCGGAAACGGTCCGGTTGAAGGCGCGCCTATTGATATGATGATGATTCAAGCCGAGACTCTCAGAAAAGCCCGCGAGTCGGCCGAAAAAGGGCCCAGTCCTTTCGCCATTGAGCTCGTCCATGTGACCATTAACCGATTGGAGAATGCCGCAATCCCTCTCCTGGACAACATCAGCCTTCAATTCCGTACGGGCCAAATCTCCATGATTGTTGGACCTGTGGGTGCCGGTAAATCAACTCTGTGTAGGGCTATCCTGGGCGAGCAGAAGCTTGATCGCGGCTTCGTTCTCATGGGCGGTATACAGGTTGCATACTGTGATCAGTCACCGTGGCTTCAGAATATGTGCATCCGCGACTCTGTCATTGCCCATTGCGAGTACGTTTTGCCCTGGTACAGATCTGTCATCTGGGCTTGTGCTCTGGAAGAGGATTTGGAGCAGCTGCCAGACGGAGACAAGACAATGGTTGGTAGCGGCGGTGGACTCATCAGTGGCGGTCAGAAACAGCGCGTTGCATTGGCAAGGGCCGTTTATTCCCGCGCATCCGTCATTGTCCTCGATGACGTTCTCAGCGCCTTGGATTCCGAAACCGCCGAAATCATTCTTACCCGCCTACTCGGCGATGACGGCCTTCTCATTCAGACGGGCACGACTGTCATCATGACCACCAATATTCGCGAGCATCTTCCTCTCGCGCACACCGTATACGCTCTGGACGGAAAGGGCAATGTCAAAGAGACGGTCAATAACTCGCCCGAGCTCATTCGAAAAGAGTACTTGGTCAGTAGCTCCGAGAAAGAAGCCTCCAAAGAAGTCGAGCCGTTCGTGCCCAAAGCGGCGGCAGATCCTTCCAAGGATCAGGCACATCAGCGTCAACGTGGAGATTTCTCACTGTACATGTACTATTTCCGCTCCAGTGGTATTCCTATGATAATTCTCTGGATTCTTTCCATTTCGTTTGCTGCTGTAATCAGAGCCCTGCCTCAAATTTATGCCAGCTTATGGATGGATCAAGACCCGTACAACATGAAGTGGTTTTACGGCTATGCTGCTTTGGCCATTGGCACTGGCATTACACTAGCGGTCAGCTTGTTCTTTTACTATTTCAAGGTGGTGCCTAAATCATCGCGCGTCTTACACAATCAACTTCTCAAGACCACGATGAAGGCCCAGCTGCCTTTTATCACAAAGACCGAAAGCGGTGCTCTTGTCAGCAAATTCTCTCAGGATATCGGGTTTTTGTCACAACAGCTTCCCCAGTATTTTCTAGAGTTTACCTACACGGCGGTTGCCTGCCTTGTAAGCATTGGGGTCATTATGTCTGGAGCAAGCTATGCCGCAATCGCAGTACCCGCGCTGCTCATTTTTCTTTGGCAAATGCAGAGGTTTTACTTGCGCACCTCTCGACAAATTCGTCATATGGATCTTGAGGCCAAGTCGCCGCTGTATACACTTTTTCAGGATGTCGGCGACGGCATTATGCATATTCGCGCGTTCCAGTGGGAGTCGGACATTAAGTGGCAGGGCTACGGCCTGCTCGACTACTCGCAGCGTCCCTACTACCACATGTACGCCATTCAGCGCTGGCTTGCTCTCGTCATGGACTTGACCGTGGCCGGCATAGCCATGCTCCTAGTTGGTCTCGCCGTCAACCTTCCAGGCAAAACCAGCGGAGGTGCTATTGGTCTATCTCTGGTTACGCTCGTAAACTTGAGCGAGAGTATGTCGTTTCTCGTGCAAGATTGGTCGAATCTGGAAACCTCGCTTGGTGCCATGGCGCGTGTACGAGAATTCAACAACACGACACCACTCGAGCCCGAGCCTGTTAACAACACGGGCGAGAAGCTGCCAGAAAACTGGCCGTCGCTGGGTCGTATTGACATCACCGGTGTCACAGCCAAGTACGATCCGCTGGACATGTCTGCTCGCCCTGTACTGAAAGACATGTCGCTCATTGTTCACCCACGCGAAAAGGTCGCAATCATCGGACGTACAGGCAGTGGCAAGTCGTCGCTTCTCCTTGCTATCCTCAGCTTCCTGGATTACAGCGGCACTATCCAGATCGATGGACGTGACGTGCGGAATATCTCGCCGGATCTGCTACGTTCCCGGATCGTCACTGTATCGCAGGATGACGTGGAGCTTGCGGCCTCGATACGCGTGAACCTGAATCCCTTCGAGCTGCGAAACGCTGACGATCACATCAGCGACGATGTGATGATTGACTACCTGACGCGAGTGAAGCTTTGGCCGCTAATACAGGCGCACGGCGGGCTTGATACGCAGCTGCGTGACCTCGAGTTCTCCAAGGGCCAGAAGCAGTTACTGTGCATTGCGCGCGCGATGCTACGTCGCCAGCAGACGTCGGCTCATCTGATTTTGGTGGACGAGGCCACGAGCAACGTGGATGAGGAGACGGACGAGGAAATTCAGAGGGAGATTGCGGCGGCATTTGCAAACTGTACGGTGCTGACGGTGACGCACAGGATGAGCGCGGTGCACCACGCCGATGTCATTGTAGAGATGGAGAATGGAAATTTGAATAGGGTCATAACACGTCGTGCGCCGCGCGATGATGAGGCGTTTTAAAGGGTTTGTTTTGGGACTTGGTACATTGGTTGGCTACATATTCGGTTGCTACATATGGGGTGGACACACATTTAGCGTTTGCCATTTTTTGATATCAATTTGAGTTGAATTGTAAAGATACAATCGATGTATAACAAGTAAACATTTGTGAACCAGCGATACCTTGCAAAGTTTGTGCCTCAGAGTTCACCGTGATGTGACCACTATTAAAGAAAAAAAACATCACCCCAGAATACTTCATGATAGTACAAAGATTCGCTGATAATATACACGGAGCTCAAGGAGAGCTCCCCTTTGTTCGTTTATTTTGCCTCTCAATCATCCGCCTCGCAATTGCCAATTGGCTCGCCCCCCATTCGTCCCTCACTTCAACCCAGCTTCCTTGCGCATCGCCTCCCTCCTCGCCTCCGCCTCCCTCGCCAGATCCCTCGTCTCTTTAACTTGTTGGTTCTTTCGGTTCTCCTCTTCCTCTTTGATCACTGTCCAGACTTTTTTTTTTTCTTCTGTCAGCGATGCCTTTTCCTCTACACACGCGCAGATACCAAACGAGAAGGAAGAAGGGGGTATTAGGATTTAGACGTACTCGGTTTGTCAGACTTGGAGTACTGCTTCAGCTTCGTCACAAAGTCGTTGAATTCTGCCTCGCGCTCGGCGCGCCCCTCGATGCTCTTCTTCAGCAGATCCGGATTGTACCGCGACCGCAGCTCCTCCTCGGTCGGCACGACCCAGTACGTCAGCGCAGGGCCGCCCACGCTCACCGCGACGCCTCTGTTTTGCTCCGAGAAATTAGCCCCTTCTTGGCCGCCTGTGCATCATGCTCTGCTAGGAGGGGATCAAAAGGAAAGAAAGAAAAAAAACCGCCTCCTCGTGCAAAGGAAATGCGCAGAAACCCAAAAGACTCACGCTACAATCACCTTGGTCCAAAGACCCCAGTTCCTCGGGCTCGGCATGGCTTCTCGTCGTTGTTTCGTGTGCTTTTGGAATCGACTGTCGCAAAGGTGTTCGGCGATCGCTTTCGTGAGTAAGTCGAGGATTGACGAAATAAAGTCGGGTTTGCGCAGCGTCTCCGGTAAGTGCCAATGGTCGCTCGCGGGTTGTGACGTGATGCCCACGCTGGTCGAGACCAGCCTTTTGCCGATTACTGCCGCACCAAATCGGGAAGGCGGTCTGTCGCAATGCCGCTGCCAGACCATAATTTACATCATATTTATTATGCGCCGAAATTCAGTGCCATCGCAGGCAATATCGTCACTGCAACAGCCTGCTGCTCATGACTCAAAAAAAAGGAAAAAAATGTACATGATATTGTGAAGCAAGCCGCTTCCTTGCAGTCGCTTGTCAATCCGTGCCGCCCGTCCATGTCCGATGTATCTCAGCCAATACCGTCCTACATTATGAATCATCCACTACATTATTGTGCAGTCTCCTTCTTGCTGCCTTTCGATGCGGCTTCGTGAAATGCGCTCTCTAGGCCGCGGTGGGCCTGCTTTGCCCACCTTTTTCAGTTCTTCGAGCCTCTCTCGTGCCTTGGGGAATTCCTGAGCTACAGTTTGTCAGCAAGTTTCTGGTCCGGATACCTCTATATCTTTGTACGTACCCGCAGCTCGCCAATACCACCTCTTGGCATCTTCCAAGTTTGGAGGAATGCCAATGCCCACCTCGGTAAAGTATCCCATTGCAAATTCTGCCTTTGCCATGCCAGCCGTGGCCGCCTTGCGCGCCCACAGATACGCCTCTGTATCGCTCTGATTCAATACTCCTTCACTACCCGTGAGATACCATCCGCTCAGCGCAAGCTCAGCCTGGTGCTCCTCTTGCATGGCAGCCCGTGAGTACCATACAATTGACAGACGGGGGTTCACCGGGCATCCGAGCTGTCCGTACTCGTACGCGCATCCCAGACGAAACTGCGAAAATTTGTATCCAAGGTCCGATGCCTGTTGGAATAAGCTCAGCGCATATCCTTCATCACGGACGAGCAAGTCATTTGGTTGTGCCGATTCGTACAAAAGCCCCAGCTCATGAAGCGCATGGGGATTGTTTGCGTCTGCCCTCTCAGCGGCTCGCTTCAGCCACCCGACAGCCTCGCGCGGGTTCTTATTTTGTCCAAGTAGCCCCTTCAGCGTCACCATGCCCATCTTATACATGGCTGGCGGATCGCCCAGCGTTGCGGCCCGCTTGTACCACTGTATTGCTTTGAGCGGATCGCGCCGTGTGCCGCCTCCTTCTTCGTGCCCAATCTCGCAGCACACCGCCGTACGGTATGCTGCAGCAGCGTGGCCGAGCTTGGCTGCTGATTGATACAACGTGAAGGCTTCCTTTGTATCTGGTTCGCCGCTGTAAAGGCCTTTACCAAGGCCGTCGGCTAGTGTGAACATGGCTTCTGCATTTTGATTGCTGGCTAGCTTCTTCAGAACCTTGTGCGCATCCATCAAGTATCTATCTTGGGCTTTGACGCGCGCGCGGGGATCCGGAATCTGCGGGACGAGAGCATCGGCAGCCTCAATCAGTCGCTTTGCTAGTCTCAGCGCGGATTGTTGATCTGCAGGGTTTGTCCTGATAATCATTCTCAGTTGCTCTAGCTCCTGCGTCGTCACGGGTGTTTCCGGCTCCTTATCCTGGGCTCTATCTAGAGAGACAGAGCTCGGAATAGGAGGAGCAGCGTACTGCCTCTCTTGCTGGCGCACATCCTGTTGCGCAGGTTGTTGCTGCGGTGGCCGGGGAAGTCCGCCATAGTTCCGGATAGGAAGCGGCTTGCCACTGGGATTAACCAGGGAATGGGGTATCTGTCCGGGCCGAACTGGAGTCGGGTGTGTTGGAAGACCATCAGGATTCACTCTTTGAGGGATTGGAGGTTGAGTCTGTGCCCCAGCCCCAGATCTCGGGTCTGATGGGTATGCAGCGCGGCCTGGCGCTGGTGGCGCGCTAGGTCCTCTTGGAGGAACATTATCGTAAGAAATGGCTTGGCCGTATCCATGATTATAACCCTGGTCGTAATTCTGATCAAAACCCCGCTCGTAACCCTGCTCGTAGCCCGGCTCGTAGCTTTGGTCATTCCTTTGGTTATAGCTTTGGTTGTTAATATGATGGCCCTGGTTGTTTTGTTGGTCTCTTCTTTGATAGCTGTGGTCATAGCCTTGATCGTAGCATTGGTCATTTCTTTGGATGTAGGTCTGGTCGTTTTTGGGTTCATATGCCTGGCCCTTCAAGCCAAAACCCTGGTCGTTTCTTGGGTCATAGCCCTGGTCATTTCCATGGTCGTAGCCGGGGCCATCTCTTTGGCCATATCCGGTGTGAGGCGGCATGGGGGGCACAGACGGGATATCGCCAGCCATTTCAAAGACAGCCGACTGTGGTTCACGCATGTCTGCCATGGACTTGGCGTGACTCAATTTCGGGGTTTGATGCGGTCCTCTATGTGGCAGTTCTCGCCGTGGCGCTCTAGGCTGATCAAACGAGCTCCTAGCAGCAGGCTGCGCGGATGCGCCCATTTGCTGCGCATCGCCTGCGTTTCGATTTGGATTACTCTGCCGCTGGTTGTAGTACTCGTCATATACGGAGTTAGCGACGGCTGGCTCGTATCCAGCGCCGTACGGTGCATTACGTGACGGCATCTGTTGTTGCGGATATGTTCGTTGCGGTGTCGGTCTAGTTCCGGTTGTCGTTGCTGGTCGTGGCGGTATAGACCGTCCAGCATGTCCATTTAACGGCAAAGTTTCGGCTCGTTGGTGAGATGTTTGAGCTTGCTGACCTGAGTCCTGGAATGGCATCGTCACACTGCGCCCAAGGGGGCCAAAGCTAGTCGCGGAGGGTCCTTGTCGAGGATTTCGAGTCTCGCTATAGTCCGCATAGTCATGATCTTGTGGTCGAGGATTCGGCGCATCGCTATAGCTTCCATTGCCGCGACCTTGTAATCGAGGGTTCGACGCGCCGTTGTAGTCTCCATATGCAGGACCCTGCTGCCTGTTCTCAGGAAACCGTCTGAATTGCTCCCTTGGTGGGGGTTGTCTGGCGTTCATGGGCGGCGGCGCGTGACTCGGTTGCCCATTGGGCGGATATCCTCGAGACTGCCCTCTGGGCGGAGGTTGTCTGGCTCTACCACCAGGCGGCATATGGTTGCCTTGATATGCCTGGTTTTCGAGGCTGCGCCTGCCATTCTGGTTGTGTATATCCATTGCAGCTATCCCGGGCAGGAGCTCAGGTATAATGAACCGACGTTTGGGCACGCGATCATAGCATAAAAATGGGTGCAGAGGCTTTGGAATTGCTCGAAACGTCTGCGGCGAACTCGACGGGCCCGTGAGGAGAGAAGGTATCACGGTACCGGGCTCAGCTGCAGCAGAATCGTCAAGGTCTGGGGTATTATGATGTTGCGGGAAGGGCAAGCAAAGAGGTGGGCGTGCTGTTATGCAGTGGCTCAGGTGTTTCAACGTCTTAGTCAGCCGTCAGGACGAAGGGCCGTCGCGCTGGAGTTGCTCGTTCATTCGGCCGCGGCCCGAATCTGTGGTTTTTCTGTCTCTCAAGTAGCGGCTCTTTCATGTGGTGTTTCCATCCTTCTGAGAATCAATCATGACACAAGTCGTCGTGGTTTTCGGACGTGCGGATTGCGACGCGGTGTGTTAAGGATATCGCGTTCGTATCGATGGTGGGGCTTATGAGTTGGTACATTCCCTAATCCGAGTCTCGTAACCCCGCGCCGAGAAGTCTCTCTCCATCTCAAGTACATCAATGACGATTGGTGCATCTATTGTTATTCATCGGGCGCGAATATTACACATAATTCCTTTTTCAGCTTCCCCTTGTTGATTCAGGGCCCTACACTGTGACAGAGCCCGCCGCCCTTGCAGCAAGTCTTCGGAAGTCCAGTGACCCCAAGAAGAACACAGCCCTGCTGACCAGCATCCGACCGAATGCCCTGATGTATTGCTTGTATCAAGTTTACCCGCTGGCGTTACAGAGCTGTCGTTGCACGCGGCCTCGTGCGGCCAAGCCTTGTGCAGCCTGTGCTGCTCCGGCCAGGGGCTCACCCACAGGTCTGTCACAGAAGCCTGTGCCTGGTTAGCAGAGACACGTTCCCGATTGGCTGTTGGGGACAACTGCCGCAGCAGTGCAGCACCCTCTTGCAATCAGTTCCCACTGCGGAAGCTTCCATCTGATGTTGAGGGGTCGATGCTGAGCGGCTAGATCAGTGTAGAATAGGAAGTCAGCAACAGGATATATTTGTCGTAAGTCGTAAGTCGTGACGGGGCAACTGCTGGCCTATTTCGACTCATCTATTCAATAACTCCAGTCTGATGACGGCTTAGGCATATATCTCATTTTTATTGCTTGCAACTTGTAATTAAATGGTGATTGGCCCTCATGTGACTGGCGGGAGCGTCGTTGTTGAAGCTCCACTCTGCCACGCGATCATGATCTTAGCACCTAACAATTGAGGCCTTCCATGGTGCAAGCGCGCCGCACAATGCACAATGCAGTCTAGACGAGACTTCCGACTGAATCCCCTCGATTTACTCCAAGATGATAATTCCGACGATTTTGATGATGGCTTTCTCGACGGAATCGACTGGAGCAACCCTCAGAGCCTCTTCAAAGCCATAGGGGCCCCATTGCCAAAAACACCCTCCCCTGTAGAGGTCCGAGGACAAGCCCAGGGGAAGTCTCGCGACATCTTCGCTGC
Source organism: Beauveria bassiana ARSEF 2860 (assembly GCF_000280675.1). Taxonomy (NCBI): domain Eukaryota; kingdom Fungi; phylum Ascomycota; class Sordariomycetes; order Hypocreales; family Cordycipitaceae; genus Beauveria; species Beauveria bassiana. Next base: position 379,688 of record NW_007930855.1, read on the forward strand.
TTATGACACTCTTAGCAAGATACTCCAGCGGCACGAGGCCACGATACAGAAAAGATGGTACAAAAAAACAAGACAGCAGAGACTGCAAATTCTCCTCAAGGCCTGGCCAGCAATGCCAGCATCCCATCGTCCCGACTTTGAAGCATTGCGAAAAGAGAGTAAGGAGCAAAGGGAAAGAGCAACAAGATACAGGGACCACTTTCTTTGGCCAAACATCAACCAAGAAGACCTCTCTCAACCAAAAATGATGCCGCTACTGCTCAATTCTCGTGGCCGTCATCCTCCCCCGGCGTTCGCTGCGGCTGACAGCGAGTCTGTCCATCTCGGTCTTGTGTCCAAAGCGTTGGTTCCCATCTTTCTCAACGAGCATACCATGGTACTTCACGGGGCTACTACCGCAGATGGGTATGGGAAACTCATCGCGTGGGATGATCATGAAGATGCTTCTGAGTGGTTGACTACGCGAAAGCAGTTCCTCCCCGGGGAGGGCCTTTTAGTTCTTGAGGTACAAGCTCGTATTATGAAACTACTAGTTGACTGCTGTCACCAAATTCTCCACGAGATCTCCGCAGCCGACATGATTGGTGACGCATATGCTATTCAACCGGAACCCCCACTCAAGACGGACAACGACGCGTCTGGTTTCGCATCCCTGGCGGTCATGGCTGCGGAAGCACCTTTTAGACTTCCAGAAAGGCTTGATCTAGCAAGACTCGAGTTTCTGCTCGAGGCCAAGATGTTGGCAGTAGAGGATCACGCCTGGGCACTTCGCGAAGATCCGGCGTACTTTGCCCACGAGTTCCTCGAGGTCAGGGACCATCGACAGGAAATGCTCAAAGATACTCAGGGATGCGTACACCCCGTCACTAACAGACTGCGGGAACATCGTCTCTGGGCTCGGATCACCTCGACGATTCTCATTGATTCCTACATATCCCTCGAGACGTTCACCGAGCTCCATCGACAAGCTCAGCAGCTGCGCATCCTACAGACCAAGTATGCCGGGGAAATATCACCCCAAAACGACTTGTCAGAAGAATACATGACCGCTTTGCTTCGCTTCAGGTACTTTCTTGAAAAGACCGCCAAGAGCCCTTTGGAAAGGCTCAAGACGGCGGTCGCCGCATCGCCACCAATGCACAAATTCTTTGCTCGTGTGCCTCCAACCGACGTTGATTCGACCAAGTTGCAGATTGTGCAGAAAGCCGGAGTCAAGATAACTGAGCCAGAAGGGCATCTGATCTGGCTCCTACAGACTTTGTGGGATGATGGTTACAACCTCTTCCTAGTAGGCCTCCCTCGCGTCATGGATGAGCTCGAACGTCTGATGCAGTCAAGCCCCGAGGCGGATAGGTTGATATCGGAACACGTCCTCAAGATTCTCGGCGATTTGTCCATTATGGCTCAGTGTTGCAGGCAACTCGAGCTCTACCAGCCCTGGGCCCAGACCTTTGAGATGGCATCTGCAAATCATGTGGAGACTTTCAAAGCTGAGCATATGCAGTGGGGGAAGCCCTATGCACAGATTGTTGACGCCGTCAAGGAGCAGAACATGATCAGCGCTGGAAGACTCGCCGAACCTTCAGGAGGCAAGTTTGCCTACCCATCTCACAAGCGACGGACGAGAGAGACGGTGGAAGCCTTGCGGAAAGCAGAGGGCAACCTGGATGCTGTTTGGGCAAAGATCGACGAGAACTTGAGGTACAAAGTACCGGAGATCGGACAGTCTGCCGTGTATCGCTTTCTTTCTACACGCATGCTGCGGAGAACTGCTGAATGGGTTGAACCGGCGACACCGACAGCAGATATCAAGATTATGGACCCCAATCTCGATACCCTAAACCGACCGCTTTCGAACCTGTTTTTAGGCTCCTCCGACGATCAACGCCAAGCGCTCAAGGCCCAGCCAAAGGCCAAGACCAAGACCAAAGGCGTACCATCCGCTGCATCTGCGGCACTCGCAGCACCCGATGTTTCTGAGACTGAGAACTTTGACCCACAGCCAACATTCCATGTCGATGCTCGCACTCTCAAAGTATTCCGCACAATCTTCTTCAACCCCGACGTGACGTCGACACCCGGTTCGGTTCCCTGGAACGACTTTTTGCACGCCATGGTGTCTACAGGCTTCCGAGCAGAGAAGCAATATGGCTCTGTCTGGCAGTTTTCGCCCACAAGCCTGGATGTGGAGAGGAGCATTCATTTCCACGAACCCCATCCCAAGGGCAAAGTTCCGTTTGAAGTGGCTAGACACCATGGAAGACGGCTGACAAGAGCGTACGGCTGGAATGGAGACATGTTTGTCTTGAAGGACAAGTGATGGATCTGCTCTTGAATTACGATGATGCAATGCACTGGGGATGCAAGTTGTCAGTGACGCGCCAGCATTAGCCGCAGTGTCTGGACGGCAATATTGACACAGTGCTAGCACCTCGGCACGACGCACTCTGCAGTCATGTCCTTGAAGCCCGTCGATCAGCCTTCCAAATATTGGTGAAGACCGACGGCATTACTATAGTCACCAAATAGTCTCAGCATTGAGTTTGAGCATCTTGTGTCGTTTAGCGGGGCACGCTCAGACGCTTGCCAAAGTCCTCCTCAGTGTGTGTTGGTTGGTAATGGTATGAAGAAAGCGTGTGCTTGGAAGGACAACTGTATTCCGAGAAGGGTATTACACTTCTGTCACTTGTTTCGAAATGCCTTCTTTGGCACGGCGCTTCAAACCACCCCAGTCTCATTGATTGGTACCCAAGCCTCGTCGCTTCCGAGTCCACAAGTGCCATCATTGGGCTCATTCTGTCCAGCGTGGGCCAGGATCGATCACTCGCACACACGACGGCAGTCAGCCAGTAGTATTATTCACAAGCCGTTTCGCAAAAGACCATGAAGAGTTTCTTTCAGCTAGCTATGACAACGCCCAGAGAAATCCACATGTGATGCTTTCTTTCATCGGCTGCGCCTACAAGTATTGCCAGCGGCAAAGTAGGCTTTCATTTCCTTGCTGCACACGCAACTGATGTAGAACTAAACTGATAACCTCTCTCGGCTTACTCTTGACACGTGAGTAGCAATTCTCACTTTCACTAGTACATACGACTATAGTTGTTGGGAAATCTGGGTCATCTTTAACTGCCGAGGGTCATGTGCGAAATGGGCTTTGCGTGCGCTAAATCCGGGGGCAAATTCCAGCTGCATATCCACACCCGTTGAGTCTACTACTTTCGAGCGTGGTACAACTCCTCAGACATATATGTGATGTGAAGCCTATTCAGAACAGCTCTTCAGAGTTGTCGTGACCCCGAGTGGCGAAAGGATAACCCACAAGCATTGGCTACGAGCTTGGCACTGTGAACGACATCCCCGTGCTGGTTATGTAATCAACTTGAACAGAAATCCAAGATATCGAGTCTACAGTTTTGGCGACGAGCAAATGACCTCGCTTACGGAGATTGAGGTGCGTTCCTTGGGCTGTCCTCGGCCTGGCGAGACGACCTTTCTAGACTTGTGGCGAGTTTTGACTGTAGCAGCTTCGGAAACTACGAAATAAATTCCGCAAATTTTTTTGTTGGTTCTATGATGACATTGTGGCTGCAGAGACCCAGTGACCCGAGCACCCGAACAGCAGCATTCCAGAACCGCCAATGGCGCCGTTTGTGGCAAACCCTCGATCGGTACGTATTTCCGTCATGCAATTTTTAGCCGAGATCGATCTCTTATTAATCACTCCCACGTGCCCGTAATCAACTTGGATCCCCCGTCAAACTCTATATCTTTCTTTGAGTCAAAAATCCGCGGCCCTTAGGGTCCGCGGATTTCATTCATGAAGTCCGACGAACTCCTTTGTCCGAGACACAGAAGAAACATGGCGCACACGCGATTGATCAGCCTAATTGGATAACCTTATCTTTGGGAACGCTATTTTCTAAGCCTTGTGTGATTGCGGAATAATTTCCATGGAATACTTTTCCTTAAATTCCGGCACGCTGCACACCTTTGTTCACTCCAATGCTAGTCCGTCATGTGTCTGTCTATATATAAGTAGTGATAGGTATCTCTGAAAAAACTGAATCCGATTCAAAAAGAGACCATTTCGTTCTATAGATTACGACGTACTCAAAGAAACACTTTATAAATTTCCTTTTCAACATGGCGCCCACACACGAGTTGAAATCGGCCTTGCCCGGCATTACTGTGGTTCATGGCGACGACGAGGACTTCGACGAGCACACTTCAACGTGGAACACTTACACGGATCGCAAACCCATCGGGGTTGCCGTTCCAAAAAACACCGAAGAGGTTGTGCGCGTTGTCAAGGCTGCTGAACGAGCCGGCATCAAGCGTATTACCATCCGTGGAGGCGGCCATTCTTTTGAAGCTCTCGGGCTCGGTGGTCAAGATGGCGCATTCGTCATTGACACCATCAAGCTAAACAGCATCTCATCCGACCCAGCCAACGACACCATTACTGCTGGAGGAGGCTGCTTGCTGGGAGATGTTGCGCTTTACGCGTGGGCGCACGGCAAGAAGATGCTTCCGATGGGAACGTGTCCGACGGTGGGACTCGCGGGGCAGATTCAGTGCGGCGGCTACGGATTCTACTCCCGCACATATGGTACACTGACGGACCGTGTACTGAGCGTCGAGATTGTGACTCCGGATGGCAGCGTGCGAACCGCTAGCAATGACGAAAACGCAGATTTATTTTTCGCCATTCGCGGAGCCGGAACCGGGTCCTTTGGCGTCATCACGAGCATCACCCTGCGCACCAACGACGCCCCTCTCGACGGCGTTGCTGTCTTTTCTCTCCGCTGGAGCCTTGATCGTCAAGACGTGCCCGTGGTGCTGAAGAAGCTGCACGACGCGGCGACGGCCTCGCCGCTCACCGTCAACCCAATGATTATTTCCTGGCTAGGCGTCCTCGAGATCTCTGGCGTGATTCTCGAAGACTCCGTGGCCGGTCTTGGTTCCACATGGAAGGCCCTCACGGAGAACTTGCCGGCCGCCGATAGCACGACCCTGACGCGGCGACACTTGATTGAAACGGTTGCCGATATCGAGGAGAGCCAGACGTCGGCCCCGTGGTACAAGGACCTCAAGGATCTGAAGCGAGAAGGGCGCGAGCACCAGCGATTCATGAAGATTAAAGCCGGCTTCGTGCCCGAGCTGCTCTCTGACGACTTTGTGGCGTCGCTCGCCGCGTTAGCCAAGACGCAGCCGAGAACGGGAGTGCGCATGCAGCTGCTCGCGCTCAATCCCGACTTTCGGCCGGAGCCGGACACGACGTCCATCAAGGTCCGCGGTATTCCTTGGCTGATGGGCATGTCGGTCTGGCTGCAGGTAGCAGAGCACGGCGACAGCACGGACGCGGAAGCGAAGAGTCGCCTGCCGTGGCTGAATCGGGCGTATGAGCATTTCTATCCAATTACGAATGGTGGATACATCGGCGACGACGACTATGATGAGGATGAAAATGGCCGTAGCATGATGGATAGTTACTACGGGCAGCACCTCGAAAAGTTGCAATTGGTCAAGGCAAAGTATGACCCAAAACGACTGTTCAGTCACCCACTATCCGTTTAATATAGATAAGACATACACGCGCGCGCCCAAAGTCTGGTAGTTAGTCTAGCATAATTTCAACCTGCAATTATTTTCAACCTGCAATTATCGAATTGGAAACATTGGTGTCCGTGCTCGCATGCTTAAACTGGTCAAAATCCACGACACAGCTCTCCTTGCGCGCTTTCTCAGCAGCAAACACCAGCAGATGCGAATCCAAAATGTCGTCAATGGTGACACGCAGAATGCTCTGATTGCTTTGCGCGACCGCGCTCACAAAGGCACGGGCTAGGCCAGTGTCGCCGCCACCGTGATAGCCGCCATCTAGCTTGGGCGTGTAGTGTTTGCTTGTCCTAGACAGAAAGTCAAAGACATCCTGGGAGAAGAGAATCAGCATGTATGCAGAAGTGGGAAAAATTGGGCAAGCTCACAAATGTAGTCATGTCGCCGATTAGCTCGCCCTTGGTACCTTGGATGCGTGTGCCGCGTTGACACACAGATTCGGTGACTAAAGACTTTGTCAGCAATGCCCATGCAAATCCGTTGGGACCTCTTACATGCAGACATGGTGACACTGGCGGTGATGCCACCCTGGTACTCGATGTTTACAATTTGGTGGTCGACGACGTCGTTTTCGCCCTCGTAGACGCAAGTGCCATAATTTGTTCTGTTTAGCGCCTCGGTCACATTTTCAATGTCGAGGACTTCCGAGTCGACAAAATGTCTCGCCCACTGCAAACGTTGACATATTAGCCAGGGGGAATGGAAAGAGGTAGGGTAAAGAGAGGCACCTTTTCGACGTTTCCTTTCAGGGTATCAATGTAAATCTTCTTAGCACTCCACACACAGTTCTTCTCATGCGCGCATTCAAGACAGCGCTTGGCGGATCCGGCTTCGACCGGTTTTTGCGACTTTTTGAAGTGGCGAAGCGAGCCAAAGGAGTGCACTTTGGTGGGCTTGAGTCCATCGAGGTAAAAGTTGACAATGTCAATGTCGCTTTGGACAGTTTTAGCTTTGATGGCGTGTACCGTGGAGAGTTGCTCGAAACCTACTGGCAGGATTTCGTCATGAGTGCGAATGAAGAGTCGGCCTCTTTGTGCCAGTTGCCGCGCACGTACGAGTGCGCAAAGTGTTGGTTGCCGACTGGCTCAATGTGCTGGATGTTGACAATTTCGCCGAGGGCGCCAGAGTCAATGACATCCTTGACGGCACAGTTATATGGCGAATAGCGAAGGACTGCAGAGTAAGAGACGTGATGTGATGGTCGGGTATTCGGAGCGGGCACATACCATGACCCATGGCAAAGACTTTTGGCGCTGTAGCTTGTGCCAGATTACGAATCTTGACACAGTCGGCAACGGATGTAGCCATTGGCTTTTCGCACAGGATATGATATCCAAGCTCTGCAAAGTCTTGCACAGCTTCGACATGTTGGTGGTCCTGAGCCCGTGTTAGTCTCCGCCTCGATGGTCAAGCCATCTGTTCTCACCTGGACCGCGATAACAACTGCATCAGCAATTTTGCCTTGTGCTTTGAGACCCTTCCAGTTTGAAAATTGCAAATCTTGTCGGATGCTGCGTGCAAAGCGCCCGTGTTAGCGGTGCACCGCATTGTCTGGCCTCTCGTCTCCCGCACGCGCTCGACTTGCCTGTGCTTGCGTGAAAAGACGTCGCGTCTGTGCCTGCTCGGCTCGGCCACAGCGACCACCTTGGCAAGCTCTGGGTTTTCGAGAGCGTACGCTGCATATGTCTGATTCATGCAATGGTGAGCAAACAGACACAGGGAATCCGCAATGCGGGGGCGAGGCTTACCGTGCCACGGCTGCCGGCGCCCACGACGGCAATCGTGACAGGCTTGGCCGCGTGGCCGTTGGTTTGCGGGGCAGAAGCCATGTCTAGCTTGTCGCCCGTTTCTCGATGTGGTTTTTTAGTATCGGATATTCAAGATTCTAGCGGTGCGGTGCAACGCCAACATGAAGCATAGGACAATGTACAGATGAAGATGATTAATGCGGGCTCAGCCATTGGCCAAATCCCCCTTCCATAACGTTACATGGAGCACTCTAACCCGCTGGTTCGTCCCACCACGTGGCGGAAGCAAGGCCAATACTCGTCAAGGTACTATTTGGTTCTGATTCACTTTTGTAAAACGAAAGTAAAAAGTAAAAATTGATCTTGGCCAAAAGTCTGGGTCGTGACAAAGGGCGAACTGACGTCATGCACAGTGTTTCGTTTTTGACAAATTGTAAATCTCGAGTCGCGTAGCTGTTTGGCTTGGCACCGTAGATAAATACGGACATTCGCCCGTGTATTACCGTGGGGGGACACGGGGGCATAAGTCGATCCCATATTACGCTAGCCCTTTTGTCCCGACGGGTGGCGGGCGGCATGCGCCCTTTAGGCGAGACATTACATACATGATGTCCATCTTTTCTTATCATTTATCAAGGACCGAGGGAATTTGTATGTATCTTAGGTAGTAGACATTCGGACAAGCTTAACAAGCTGTCTGTCAGTCCATCGCGCGGGCCTGACATGTAACCACGCTTCACTGGTGGTATTGTTCTTACGTCACATTATCTACCGTCTTGTATTCGCCTCGCCAAAAGGTGGATCTGTAAGCCAGGTACGTACGAGCCAACCAAGGTTTCATTACGAGCCCAAACGATAACGCTAACACTAAGCCAAGGTAAAAATGCGAACCTGGACGTGGGAGGAAACGTAGCAGTTGGAACATGCGCCGTTTCCAGGTTCCGCCAACGTGTCCAACCCCAGCCTAACTTTGCGGAGACCCCGGGTTTCGAGCCGCCCTTGACCAAGACGATATATCCCTGACGTCTACCAAAAAGTGTTTTCATTTATTTCATCTCATGTGCATTGAACAACCTCAGCGCCTCTTCATTTTTTTTCAAGTGTTGCGAGAGCAAGACACCACCCACAATGATGGACCTATCACAGGTCAAGATTGGAAAGCTCCGATGTCAGTAGGAGTGACCGGGCCGCACGCGAGCCCGCCCCCCTCCCTGATCAATCGCACACCTTGCCGGGCAGCATCTAATCTCAAGCCACAGACAACTCACCATGGACGCAGGTTGTCATTGTCGGGTTTGTCGCCTTTTGCTCCGTCGGTATGCATAGCGCCATCAGCAACCTCGGCGCTGGCGGCATGCAGGACGTGCAGCTGAGCGACATTGCCAACAGCGTCCTCTACGGCTGCTTCTTCCTCGGCGGCTTCTTTGCCGGTAGTGTCAATGTAGGTTTTTTTTCCTCATTTAAAGAAAAGAAGAAAAAAAATTACTTCATCCTGATACTGTCATCAAACTAACCTCGCTGTCCCTCATCAGAATATTCTCGGCCCTCGAGTGACCCTCTCCATCGGTACCACCGGCTATGCGCTCTATCTCGGCTCGCTCTGGAACTTTCAGGTCAACGGCACGCGATGGTTCCTCATCCTCGCCGGCGCCATTCTCGGCTTCAGCGCCTCGCTGTTCTGGGCCGCCCAGGGCGCCGTCATGATGTCCTACCCGACCGAAAAGGACAAGGGCCGCAGCTACAGCGTCTTTTGGTCCATTTTCCAGCTCGGCACTTTGATCGGCTCGGCCATTGCCCTGGCCATCTCATTCCACAGCAACTTGCCCTCTGTCGGCACGGGCGTCTACACTGCCATCATCATCATTCAGTTGACGTCCATTGTCACCAGTTGGCTCGTCTTGCCGCCCCATCTCGTCGTCCGTGGCGATGGCACCAAGGTCGAAGTTCAAGCGTCGCTGGGACCGAGACGGGAGTTTCGAGAATTTATCCGCATGTTCAAGGACTGGCGCATGCTGGCCCTGTTTCCCATGTTCTTCAGCTCCAACTACTTTTACTCGTACCAGGGTGCTATTACAACCTTTCTCTTCAACGGCCGCACCCGCGCTCTGGTCGCGCTACTCACTGGACTAGGCTCCATCATCGGATCAATCATCATTGGTCTTTTGACTGACACATTACCATGTTCGCGGCGTAATCGATCACTTGTCGCGAGCGCTGTCATTTTTCTCTTGGTGTGTGCCGTATGGGGTGGCGGCGTCGCCTTTCAGCTAGACTTTCAGCGCGGCGATACTGTGCTGAGGGGCCACCGTCTTCCCTGGGACTGGTCCGATAGCCCTGCCGGAGGACCTATCGTAATGATGTTTGCTTGTGAGTAGAGTGGCAATCTTGCCAATTTGTCAACGACGAAAACTAACTGCGAAATAGATTATGTCGTCGACGCCGCTTTCCAAGGTCTGGCCTACTATACCATGTCGGCAATTACCAATGAGCCTTTCAAGCTCGCCCGCATGGCTGCATACTACAAGGGTATTCAGTCGGCGGGTGCCGCTGTATCTTTTGGCATGGATGCAGTCGAGGTAAGCAAGCTGCAAAGCAAAACTCCGGTTTGCATACCAAAACGTTTCCTTTCGCTAACACATGCAGACACCCTACCTCGGCGAAATACTCATCTCATGGCTCCTCATCGTCATCTCGCTACCTCTATGCGGAATTGTTCTCATGAAGATCCGCGAATCCAACTACGATGTCGAGGAAGTCACTAGAGTGGATGATGATGCTGAAGACTCGGGTCTTACCAAGGCTGCGACCCCATCTTCAGCAGCGGCTGCTGAATAATTCGAGGACCATAAGAAATGCAAATTAATGGATTCATCTCAAGGTATATATATATCAATCACTTGTATAATTATAGATTTAGATCAATTCTATCTTGGGCCGAGGGGTTTGACTCTCGCTAGACTTTGTTTGCCATAGTCTGTTCACCCTCTGGTCAACTAACGAGATTAATGCTTGCATGCGATTTGTGACTGTGCTGTTTGAACAACAAGTATTCTAGGTGACTAATGAAATAGCTTGGAGCCTTCCAGCATGATAATTCACAAAAAAGCTTCAGAAGAAGCTCGTTGGGTCACGTGTCACAGCACTTGCCTTCCTTGCCTCCGCGCCCGCACCGCCTTCAAGCACCATACATTTGAACAGTCTGTCGATTTCTGCTTTTCGCTTTCCTGTGCATCTATCACCGCTTCGTACACCACAGCTAATGTGTATCAACTAATGAGCTCTCGATAGCGACGCTGGAAATGTCCTCCCCGACCCTGGCAAACACGCTCAATTGCCTTGTGGAAGCTGTCTTTCACGAAGACCTACGTCTCGGGAACAACATACCCGACACAAGCCATACTTCACTCCGCGATGTGAAATTGTGACGTTGGCTTCAACATTGACAGCTTTCATGGCCCTCCACCTGGTATAGCGTAGATGCCTACGGCTGAACTCTGCATCGCGACGAGGCCGCCTTTCCGAATGCTCGAATCTGCGGGTCCAGCCGCAGAACGCAGGCTGCCAACAAGCAAAAAACTCGCAACAAGCATCTACATGCGTTTCAGCACGGTAGTAGAGGCGGCGTCGAGGAGCAGCCAGCAATGGAGCGCGAGGTTTTTGCCGCGCAGCTCTTTCGTTGGCTTTTTGGGCGGTTGCACGACAAAAAACGACTGCCACGTCATGTCAGCGGTTTACACGAAGAAACAACAGCGGTCGACGAAAGAAATTGCCCAGGCGATAAGAACTATGTCGGGGGCAACCATTGCGGGAAGATTTCCTGCGTCTCGAACCCATTGATGGGAACTGGTAATGCGATAAAGACAGAGCCCGCCGCGTCGATGTAAAGAATCACACAGTATGCGAGTATGCAAATGCGAAACAGACGGACTATATATCGCGCCAATCTAGGGACTAGCGGCAAATCGGCCACATGAATCGGCGCGACATGCACAGAGAGCCTAAAATGGCAGAAAAAAAGCTTGGCAATAGCTCAAAGCTGGAGAAGCAGAAAAGAGACAACTCCTCGGAGCAACAGGTGATGGGGGAGTCGAGGGAAGCAACATGGCAAGGCCGTTAGTGCGAGCGCCTCTGAGGCCCCGTCAGCTCGGGGGGAACCCGTGGCCCTGGAATTTTTTAAAAAAGAGGGACGAGACGAATCGGAAGCGGGCAGTGACTCTTCAAATAAGAAGGGCCAGAGAGACATTTAAATTTGAGCATGTCTTTTGCTACGGCGCTAGCATCGATCCAGCTTACCGCGACGCCACTTTTCATCACAGCCTCACGCGGTTCGATGGGCCCGTTTGCGTAGCTTACTTTGGAATTGGCCGTTATTTGTCCTGAGAAATACTGCTCGAGTCGTGCTGAAAAGCACGAGGGAGGAGGCAGAAGCAAAATGAGCGGGCACTGCATAGTGAGGTCTGGGTCCAGCTCTCGACTCGTGTCAGCAAAGCAGAGTTGGCGCTCGTTAGGACGACTCGAATGAGACGACCGAATGAAAGCGGCTGGTAACGCGACTAGCCCACCTCGCACCATCCCAGTCATGCCAATCGACGACAAGGCTTGGCTTGTGGGAACGGGTGACGCTGCCGAAAGGGTCTCGCCTGCCCCCTTGCCACGAAATGACATCAGACCGCTTCAGCTTCATATCAGTTGTTACTCGAGATGTTGAGTTTTGCTCTTAGTCGCAGAGTCGTCGGTGTAACGGGTAGATGCCCGCAACGGCATGTAAGACGTCTTGAGTGCAAAGACAACAGACAATAGGCAACAGGAAATTTTTGAGACAATCTATTCAGCATGACACCAACTGATATATACACGACTGCCTCCGTATTCACGAGAGAAATATGCAGATGCCGGGTGTCAGAAATCCCTCAATTCAGCCATACCAGAATAAGAAGGCAAGCAGCGCTGCCCACATGTTCTTACCAGCGGCTAGGCGGCCCTGTCGCTCACAGACTCCATTTAGAGCAGCCTCAGCCAGCAAAAGACTAGTGAAAAAAATGCAGAGAGCAGTGCCAGAGGCAGCCCGCCGGTCATTGGCTTCTGACATAGCCCTCTTCGCCGATCCAACGCCAACAAGGCACCCACCAGCCGACTGCCAAAGGATACCAGGGCTTGCAGGTTTTTCACTAGCCTCATGCACGCGTGGCTCACTGGCTCTCATCGACCGGAGCCAGTCACTTCCAAGAGGTTCCCCGTTGGCAAGCCCAGGACTCGGCTGCATCCACCACCCACACTGATCCTCGCCGCTTCCTCTCGACTCTCGTTTGGGTGCTATGGGGCTCTGTTGTTATTTTTTTTCGTCGCTCAAGGGAAAATGATTTGGTGGCCTTGCTCCTTTCCTAATCAGGCAACGCCAACGCTATGTGAGGGCTGTGGTTGGTTGTTCCTCCATAACCACGCCAAGCTCCCAAATATATGGCCGTCTGTTAGAGAGGTTCATGATGTCCGGAATGGGCATCACCACGGCCTCACATATTCCCATTGGCCCGCCCATCCATGCTTTGCCACGGTCTGCACGCGCTCAGCCAGGACAAGCCGAAACAATGGGAACGAGCGCAGTCCGCGGCGGCCTAGAGTCCCCCTCACGCTTCTGGCTGATTAGCTTTTTCTGTGCGGCGTGCGTGATATAAGTGAGCCAATTTCTGGATCGTCGCCTACCGTAATATAAATACAAGTGCATGCAGGATACTTGAAAGGCTCTTTGCTGTTGCATTGCCTTGTCACATTTGCTCAGCACCATCCTCTATCTATCCTCCCCTTTCTACCCTCCTCTTCTTGCTCTGCATTCTCCCTGCCTCGTCGACCAATCGTCAGAGACTTAGCTACTTATTGCTCTGCATTAGCCTTGTCTCTTGCTATCCCAGGATTCCTCTCTGCCTTCCTCTTTTGTCCGAAGTTGTCTCAGTACAAAGTAGTACATCCTCAGACACACACACTCAAACACACAGGCACACACACCCAGATACGCACGCACACACCCATCCGCCATGCCAGACGAAGCTATTCCAGAAGCTGCCGAAAAGGAGGCTACCGAGCGAGACACACGCATTACCTTTCACAATGCAGACCATCCCCGTCTTGCTCGCGGTCGGTCCGAGGCCCGCGGCCGCGACGAACCCTCGCGCTCGCGCTCCCGTGGCGGCAGACGCTCCCTGAGCCGCGGCTCCAGCATTTCCCGTGCCGACCTGCCATCCTCCCCATATACCGGCATACAGATTGAATATCGTACGCTGTCCATCAACGTGGCCGAGTCGCGCGCCGTCGACACGGAGGAGTCGTCGGCCGACATCAAAGCGGCGGCGTTGGGCCTCAAAAAAGAAAAGGCCGACGAGGACTACTTTGCCAACCTCAACTATCATGAGCTCTCGACGGATCTGATTGCGCAGCAGCTCAATGTCTCGCGCACTGATGGCTTGTCGGACAGCATGGTAGCGAACCGGCAGCAGCGCGACGGCCGCAACACGCTGCCCAAGCCAAAGACGAATTACTGGAAAAAGGTGCTCGGGTACGTGTTTGGCGGCTTCTGCTCAGTGCTCTGGGTCGGCGTCGTCATCTTCTTCATCTGTTGGAAGCCGCTCAGCAACCCGCCGTCGCCCGTCAACTTGGCCCTCGCCATCCTCGTCATCATTGTCATCACTCTCCAGGCGGGCTTCTCCGCATTCCAGGACTGGTCGACGCAGCGCACCATGAAGTCCATCACCGACCTCTTGCCGTCCGAGGCCCTGGTGGTGCGCAACGGAGAAACAGTCAAGATAGCGGCGGCGGAGCTCGTCGCCGGCGACATTGTGCACCTCTCTATTGGAAACAAGGTCCCTGCTGACTTGCGCATCCTGAGCCACTCGGGCGACATTCGGTTCGATCGCTCCGTGCTGACAGGTGAGTCGGACGAGATTGAGGGCGCCGTCGACATGACGGACCAATCCTTTCTCGAGAGCAGAAACATTGCCTTTATGGGTACGCTGGTGGTCAACGGTAGCGGCGTCGGTATCGTCGTCCTCACTGGCTCGCGCTCCGTCATGGGCCGCATTGCCAAAGCGACTGCTTCTACCGAAGAGCGTCCTACTCTTATCCAGAGAGAAATCTGGCGCTTCGTCCGCATTATTGTCTGCCTCACTGTCGTCTTGGCTCTTCTCATCCTCTTCACTTGGGTCGGCTGGCTTCGACGCGACCACCCTGCATACATGAATGTCGTTGCTATGCTCAACAACGTCATGGGCTGTGTCGTCGCCTTTATTCCCGAGGGTATGCCCGTGGGTGTTGCTCTGACGCTCATGATGGTTGCCCGTCGCATGAAGACTGTCCATGTCCTGCCCAAGGGTCTGTCCACAGTTGAGACTCTTGGCTGCGTCAATGTCATTTGTTCCGACAAGACTGGTACTTTGACGCAAAACGAAATGCACGTCAACTCGTCTGCCTTTGTCGACCAGCCCATCCCTGTCAATGAGATTCAGACCAATGTCGACAGCCAAAAGCCTGATGTCTGTAACCTCAGACTCATGCAAGCTGCTCTTCTTTGCAACGATGCCACTTTTGATCCCTCCACCATTGCCCTTCCAGTCGCTGCTCGCCAAGTCCAAGGCAACGCTACGGACGCTGCCGTCCTCAAGTTTGCTGCCTCTACTCAGCAGAGCGAGCAAGAAGCCGCCAAGCTGCCTCGGGTTTTCCAGATCCCATTCAACTCCAAGAACAAGTACATGCTTACGGTGCACTCCAACACCGATGAAAAAGAACCCAAGCAGTACCGTGTCTTTGTCAAGGGTGCTCCGGACGTGCTTCTTCCCGCCTGCACCTCTTACTGGTCGCGCAAGGCCGACACCATTCTACCCCTCGACGCCGCTGCCAAGGTTGCCTTCAAAGAGTACCAAGACAGGCTGTCGAGAAACGCCGAGCGCGTCATTGTTCTCTGCGAAAAGAGTGTCACTCCTGTCAACGCCGTCAACACCAACGCATTTAGCGACGAGATTGCCGCCGGTGCCATGAGCAGCCTCACCGTGATTGGTATCCTCGGCATCATTGACCCTCCCCGGCCCGAGACTGCCAATACCGTCCGGGAATGCCGCCGGGCCGGCGCGCGCTTCTTCATGGTCACTGGCGACTATGGCCTGACGGCGGCAGCGATTGCGCGCAACACTGGCATCTTTACCGGCGAGCGCGATCCGGATACCATTGAAAGAATCCAGTCCAAGCTCGGCCTCTCTAGCCATGAACTGCGCGTGGCCCGTGAGAATGGCGAGGTTCGCAGCCTACTCCTCGAGGGCCAGTCTCTCGGCGGCCTGTCGAATGACGATTGGGAAATTGTCTGCGAGTATGGCGAGATTGTGTTTGCCCGTACGACGCCTGAGCAGAAGCTCCGCATCGTGGAAGAGTTTCGCAAGCGGGACAATGTCGTTGCGGTTACTGGTGATGGTGTCAATGACGCTCCTGCTCTTCGTGCCGCTGATGTGGGTGTCGCCGTCGTGACTGGCAGCGATGTTGCCATCGAGGCCGCTGATTTGGTCCTCCTCGACAAGTTTGATTCCATCATTGAAGCCATCCGCCTCGGTCGTTTGGTATTTCAAAACTTGCAAAAGGTCATTGCCTATCTGCTACCCGCCGGCAGTTGGTCCGAGATTTGGCCCGTGATTCTCAACGTCTTTTTTGGCGTTCCTCTGCCTCTGAGTTCCTTTTTGATGATTATCATTTGCGTCTTTACCGACCTGTTCCTGTCTCTTTCGCTCATTATGGAAAAGGAAGAGTTTGATCTGCTGTCGCTGCCTCCTCGCAACCACAAGCGCGACCACCTCATCAACCTGCGCATCTATATTCAGGCATACCTCTTTACCGGCTTCATGGAGACGACGATTGCCCACTCCATGTTTTTCTTCTACTACTGGAAGCAGGCGCGCATTCCCGTGCGCGAAATGTTTTTCCTCTTTGAAGGTTACTCGGCCGGCTTCCACGGCTTCTCACAAGAGGAGCTCGCCCATTTGAACGCGGTCGGCCAGAGCATCTACTTTGTCACGCTGGTTATCCTGCAATGGGGCAACATTCTCTCGGTGCGCAACCGTCGGCTGAGCATTGTGCAGGCCGATCCCTTTACGGCCAAGCGTCGCAATCCCTGGCTGATTCTGAGCATTCTCATCTCGCTGGCCATTGCCATTTTCGTCACCGAGGTGCCGGGCATCCAGTCGCTGTTTGGCACGGCTTCGGTGCCTATTGAGTTTTGGCTGATTCCTCTTCCGTTGGCGTTGGGTATACTGGCCATGGATGAGGTTCGCAAGCTGCTTGTCCGCGTCTTTCCCAACGGACCTATTGCCAAGATTGCCTGGTAAATAGTTTACTCTATCTTCTTTATCTTTTCATACACAGTTGGAGTCAAGGTCGCGCGGTTACAGGCAGCGTGCTTGAATATTTGCCCTCGATTTTTTTTTACAAATTAGATGACCACATTTCATAGACGACAACATTGGGATTGTACATAGCAATATCAAATTCATCATCATGTACATGCCGTCTACTCCTCTTCTTTCTTTTTGCCCCCTTCCTTTTGGCTCCCACCATCATGTCACACAGCGCGATCGACTTGGCAGCCACAATCCTCGTGAAACCGCGACGCCGCCACAAAAAGCCATAAAACCTGCAGTCATGCCTCGGGATTTTCCACCACCATCGACAAGCCACCCGTCACACATCTTTTTGTGTCATGCGGTTGATGCAGCCGCATCGGCGCCGACAAGCAAGCCCCCTCCCCCCGAGTGGCACACGTAACCGCATTGAAGAGAAAAACTAGGTTGGGAACAAAGAAAAAAAAAGCACTAAATTTTTAGCGATAGGAAAAAAAAAAAGACTGACGTGTTTGTTGCCTTTTTGATCGACAGGTTTTTTCTCCCCCCGGCCGGCAACAGCAAAGAGAAGAAAGAGCGAAAAAAAGAGGGTCGCGGGCCCCCGTCATTTTCCAGTCTTTTTTGAAACTTGTTCTGCAAATCATTCCCCTTTGGCGGTAACGTAGCGTAGCGTAGCATTTTGCAGAATTAGTCTTTTTATTTCTTTTAGCCTCAGAGGGGGGGGGGCGTGTGTCCCTTTCTCTTTTTTTATTAATTTTTTTGGCCCTTCTCCGCAATCCGCTCGCTTTATCCTTGGACACGATTAAGAGATTATCCACCGGCGGCGCAGTGTCGATCGACAGGGCCTGCGGTGTTCAGTTTGTGAGTGGAACATGGCGCGCGCGAGTACTTTTCAAGATGTGCGCGACGAGGGCTCGGAGCGTTTTGCATAGACATCTGGTTGGGCCAATCGGTTCGGGATTTGTTCATCTTGGCGATTAATGCTCAAGTTACTAATAGAGCTCGGGTCTGCAAAATCTGCATTGCTGCTCTGGACGAATACTCGGCCAAAAGTTTACAGTGGCTCCTTCGGCATGGCCAAGAAGGGCAGCAATAACGCTACACTTTGTCACTTTTTTGTCAAGCCGTTGTAAAGCTGTGGACAAGCTATGGCCAAGCTGTGGTCAAGCTGCTGCAAGCTGTTGTCCAGGGGTTGCCAAGGGGTTGTTGAGCTGTTGTCAAGCTGTTGCCAAGCTGTTCTAAGCTACTACAAGCTGCTAGAAAGCCGGGAGTGCACCCCGACATTTACACGTCGCTTTCGAGAATCTTTTGGAATAAAAATCCTCACATCAAGCTTGAGACGAACGACTGCATAAATCAGGGGTTGTGTGACAACCAAGTCATCTTGTCTACCCGTCCTGGTCTACCGCGTCATGAGCATCCGAGGTGGTCCTGAATCAGATGAGGCTGGTTACGGATGTGGGCGATGCTGGCCCGTGTGTGTTGAACCACTTTGCCTCTTGTGCCGCGACTGCCGGGTTGTGGCCATACTTGTGCCGCTATCCACGATGTGCGTACGTGTGCTGGTCTACCAGACTCCCTTGGGGTGTGTCTGGCGACGTCTGGCGTGGCTCGTACCACCTTTTTCTCGAGGCTGTACCTACAGCGCCGCCAGTCCGGTCGAGCAAGTAATGAGCGTGGAAAGTTCCATGCTCATCGACGACGCCATTATTATTACCTCGTCCCTTTTCATCGATTCAGCTGTGTAGCCTGGAATTCGTGCGCCTCTGCCGCTTCTGCCGCAGTGCTTTTTCGGTGGAGGCGAGAGCTGATGCCATTTTTGGAGACTGCAAATCAGTGAGGCTGACGACGGCCACACGCCCCGGCAGGGAGGCAAGGGAGGGTGCTTGGACTGCACCGAAAGCTGACACCAACAGGAGCGAGCAGTGTCCCCGTCACTGCGCAGTCGGCCATCGTCCGGGAAAATGCTGCGTAGCAACAAGATCTGGAAGAGATTGGCACGGATGTTCCCTTTTCTTCCCTTTTCTTGCCCTGCCCAAGATTCAGCTTGCGCATAGAACTAATAGCAGGGGAAACAAGGGGGATCTTGTAACATGCGCCATCTTGAGACTCGGATTTTTTTCTTGTTTTTTTCTTTTCACAAATTGATTTGTTCCTGGCGTGACCGCGAAAAAAAAATATGGTACTGCAACGTTAGTTTCTGTCTCAGGTTTCCGGGTCTTGGTTCTAGGTTAGTTTCTGTATCGCCATTGTATTCCACTTTGGCAGGTCTTTCCACATTGGTGGAATAATGCTGACTGTCGGCACCAACGTCATAAAGAGGGCCAGAGTAAATATCAACAACCAGCGACAATAAACAGTCCATCCCTGTTCATAGTTCATATTCTGGATTAGCCCCAAGGGCAATTGCGCACACGCAGCACAGGGCCGCCACCGATGCTGGAGGCTTCTTTCCATGAACATGTATCAGCGACTCAGCGCCGATGGCCTGCTGCGTGTCTGGCTTACAGGGCTTGCTTCCGCCTAGCTGAGAGAATCTGGGGAGTCTTTTCTGGAGCTTGGTGGCGCTCAATTTCCCTTCCGCTGTCAAAAGCTAGGGCGGCCCCAGGTGCTACAGTGTGGCGTCTGTATCTTGCAAGCCTCGTCGCGTGGCAATGGAGAGCAAAGGGGAGCCAAGAATGGGCCGTGGCAACGTCTCGGTAATCTTGGCCGCCTCTAGGCTGTTCATGGCTTCTCTCATCATCTCTGCCCTTTGCTCTGTAAACTCTGGCAGCTCTCAATGTCAACGCTGCACGCGTAACAGTGTCTGACGCCGGACGCCGCCTTACAGCGCAAATCAGTCTTCTCGAATGGCCCTGTCTGTACGTGCGTGCGTGCGTATGATGCTCGACTGGGATCATCCAGCTGCTCCCCACGCCACTAGTATTCGTACTGCTATTGCAGGGGCCCAGGCTAGCCGGCAGGCAGGGGTTAACAGACACAACCAGGGTGCCCACGGTGGACTCACGAGACTGTGACATGTATTGGACACCCTGTTCGGTTCAGGTGGCTTCTGGGTTGCCTATCTATGTCGATGTCCGATCATGTCGGCCGGAAGGAACAAGGTGCAAAGCCTTGGTCGATCGAATTATGACAAGTCCCTGCCGCCGTGATACTTTGTTGCCATCGGTGGCTTGAAGATGGTTAGGCGTCAACATTGTTGGAACCAGGCGAGGAATATCCGTGTGCGTAAACGGCGTCTGCATGGAGGGGGAGGCAACGCCCAACTGCAGCCTTGTTTGCCCATGGTGGCTTCCCCTCTGGCTTCCCCTCTGGCTTTCGGGACCGACCGAGCGAGTATTGCGCTGTATCCGTTGCATGCTAGTTCCTTTCGTCCGTCTAGTAATTTCGGATTCAACTGTACCAGTAATGAAAACTCAACCCACGCCGGTCCGTGTGCCAGAGCCCAGGAGCCATTCTCACTCCATCCTTGTCGTATGTATGTTTGGAATACTTGGCACACCCTCAAGTATATGTCCATATCCATGGCAAAAGAGCCCATTTCAAGACCCAGTCACCCGTCATTCCACGTGTTGCCGATCCACTGCAGCGCCACGTCGATAGCGGTGCCAAGGGCCCTTTTTTTCTCCAGAAGAGACTCCGTATCAGTATGCTTCTTTCGGGTCCTCCTTCAACGCATTGAAAAGGGGCAAGAAAACGGCTGATATTTGGACAAACATCACCACCTCAACAATCACCAGATTCACCTGCACTAGCGCAGCTCTGTCGAGCATGCGACTAAGCCAGTCTGGTGCAAATCTCCGCGCCAAGGTGGACGGGTCGTGAAGCTCCACCAATTGGGCATGCAGTAAACCATACAGAGTGCAGTTGAATGTCATCGCAATTGCACCGGAAGGCCGAAGCAGACGGCACACCTCATGCAGAGTTGTTTCGGGCCATTCGCTGCTTGCTTGGAAATGCCCCTCGCAATTGCAATCCCTGTTTGAGAGCTCTTGGGCACGCTCCAAGGATACCGACTTATTTGCTGAGACCTTTTCAGTTCTGGGACGACTGGGTTCCACCACTCTCGACACTACTCATCTGGAGACGAACTGGCAAGTCGGAATAAGACCATGTCTGTTCTCGGCTCTGAACATACTAAATAGCGTATAGCGATGGTCCCTTCCCATGGACATTTCCCCGTCTGTCAAGCTCTGCCAACGTGATCGTGACAATTTGTCTTGACTTGGTGTGAACTTTGTCGCATCGCACCCCTTTGAGCTCTCGGGGGTCCCACACGCACTGCTTGGTCGGTGGGCCAAAGGGGGCTTGGGGATCGATATGGCGCAATGCCTGGCTCTTGGCTCCTCAGCCGCACGCTTTGTTCCGCATGTCGAATGAAATATTGGTCCTCGTGGGCTAAGACTGAGCTGTCTCCATTATTAATAAAGTCGGGTCTCTTTTACTGATAGGCCATTACGAATTTCTCGTTTCGTCGCCGATCCGCCGCCGAGGTCGAGTGCTCTGCTTGGAGCTTGCCGGCCTAGTTAGGCAAAGCCCAAGAAAAAGCAACCATGTGGGAAAATGCATAGATGCGATGCTGTACATCATAAACCCTATGTATACTGTGTAGAGCGGATGGTGCGTCAGAGTGTCGTCTTCTTAGCCAGCTCTCGCTTGCGCTGCAAGTGTATTGAGGCGTTTCAAGTCCATGTTGTCTCGGGAGTTGGTCATCGAGGCGTGCGATAAGGCTGGTGGCAGATATTGTGAGATGTTGTATTTTTGGCGTTCAATGGCTTGGTGGCTGGTCTCGGAGAGATGCCGACCGCCAGGCGTTGCAATGAGACTGGTCCGAGTCGCCAGAGTCGAGGCCATGTCTCGACGACAGCCGACCGTGGCACCCTAGCTGGCTATCGGGGAGCTCAAGCTGAACGGCCGCGCTGACGGGGGAGAAACAAGCATATACCAGTAGGCGCGGATCGACGTGGTGGCGCATGGCGTTCGACGGGTGCTCGACCCAATGCACGCCCAGTGCTCTGACAGAGACGGCAAGTTTCCGACGCATTTGTCTGGGGTTTTAAACGTTCTTCACAGACTTGCTACCGGGCTATCAGCACGCCAACACTCCAAAGTTCAACGGCGACGACCCTGTGGACCAAACCCGACCGCTAGTGGCGAGCATTAGCTCGCGAACTGTGAGCCCGCGAGTATGTATTGCGCACATGTGCATGTGCTTGAATAATTGTAATAATTCTTGCGCCAGCTGCGCCCCTCAACTGATCAAAATGGTGCTGTGCTGACAGCACGGGGCTCTAGATATTAGGATCACTCATCATCAAACACCGAAAACGGCGAACGAGTGAGATATTCAACCATTCTGGTGCGTGGCTGTTATCTGTGGGACGACGAAGCCTCATTCACGCCACCAACCCGCCTCTTGGTCGCGAAGTCTCGCCTCAGCTGAAGGCTCTGTGCGGTGCGATGGTCCGAAGCTCAGAGAAAGTTGAATGCAAAAAGGTAGATGGAGCGATTTCTGGAGCAGGCTCGTCTGACTGGCAAATGGTCTCGCAAGGGAGATGGGCGTGGCCCTCGGCGGTGCCGGTTTGAGCTAATGCGGGTGGAAAGATCAGGGCCTGGCCGCGCATCGTCGCTAAATCTAAGCAGTCATGTGGAAAATGTGAGCGTGAACGGCATCACAGAGGCAATGGGTACAATACCCAGCAAATGAGCCAAATCGGGGACTTGTCAAGGTCGCCACTCGGGTGCCACTCAGCTGAGGCCTCATTACCAGTGAGCCGGGATGGTTGGAGCGTTCGAGGGTTTTGAAGGTCGATGGTTGAGGGGTGAGGTCCGTAAGGGGGGTGCAAGAAATCGAAACATTAGTATCCGTACATGCATAGGTACGCATACCAGTAGTAAGTAATCAAGAAGAAGAAAGGCCCAAGCACAAATCTGCTAGAATGCCAGTGGTGCGGTGCACTGGTGATCCTGCAGCGCGACTCACTGTAAAATTAGTTAGCTTGGATCCTTCCAATACCATCTTTCGTCTAACACTTCCGTAAGTAGACTAGCACTGCGGGGCACCGTTCTTGAACGTGAGTGGTCCTGCAACGGGAATGGCGGAATGCACCGCACCTGTCACTCGCCTCGTCTCGCGCTTCTTCTCTTCCCCAGACGGACAGGAGTACTTTTTGCCCTACCAGATCCTCCGCAAGATGTCAGGTACCTTCTAGTCACCTACTCCGTACTCTGTACCACCCCATGCACCCCTCCAATTCTGCTCAGCGCCCCTGCGCCACAATCCTAATATTGGACCACCAAGGCCCTGTAAACACTACTCTTTTCGACCTCGCAAGTCCTTTTGCACCCCCAGATCGAGAATCAACGCCATTGACAACGCCATACCCATCTTACACGTTACGGCGCATGAGCCACCATCTATGTCCTCTCATCTGGTTTTGGTCTGTTCGACCGCTGAGCTTCAAGGCCTCCACAAACCCTGCACCCCTCCCTCCATGTTGAACAGCCTTCCAGAATACAAATATACAACCTCACAGCAAAGCCAGACGCAGGCCAGGGCCGTTGAGTAGCCTGATAATGGCTTGCAATCACCCCGCACTGCGCGCATCAGCCATCAGTGCATCCCAGCTATTTAGACGATCGTCCACTTGGCCGCCTGGTAGCCATTGGTCAGAGCCCGAGAGGCAAAGATCCGCGGCTCAGACCCTCGTCTACCATTTTCATCGTCATTACTCCGTACCCTGAATACAACGGCTCCCATGTCCGTCGGCCTGTCCAAGTCTGTCTTGCCCGCTCGATCAGAGACATTCCACAGCCTGATCCGGCTCGCCCGTCCCTCTTGCTGCCCGTCTAATTTTATCGCTCAGCAGCTGTACCAGAAAAGCCCGTTACGGCCTACAGTCCGGTGCTATTAATACAAATGAGACAGATTGGATTCATCTTTTTTGTGGGCATCGTATCCTTGGACGTCTCTTTGTGCGCTCGACCCGATAATGACAGGTCACACGCTGCTCATGTTGTCCAACAAATGCTGCCAAGGCTTGGGATTCTCTCACAAATTGTGCGCTGGCATGAGCCTCGTATGGCCAGGCTTACCAGCATCCGCGACGCAACCTCCCGCAGGCGCTGGCGACGAACCACTACGGACGCTGCTCTGTGTAAGCAACCATCAGGAATCCCGGGGCCGTCCAAGTGCGCCCACCCAAGCAAAGTCGGTACGCATAGATGCATTACTACACGGTTTATCGGTGGAGCTCTTATCACTGGCTCGTAGCCTTGTTGCTAGGCGCATTTTTTCTCTTACTGCCTCTGGCCGTTCGGCAGTGTTTCACTCGGCAATCAACGTGCTTGATCAGCGCTGTACATTGCCAGAGTAGCCATGATGGCTGCAGACCGCGAGCAATCTGCCATGATTCAGACCACACCAGCCCGGGTCACTTACAAAGTAAATCAGAGTGCCAGCGTGCTTGTTGCAACCGTCTTTACCGATAGAGTTGATGCGCCTGCCACCCCGCTGACGCCATGCTGATTCGTCCGCCGACTCGCCTCCACTCGATGTGCTTGCTGCACAGTTGAACATGTTTGGCCCATGCTAGCCCAAAAGGGCACTAATACGATTGACAGCAGCGAATTGCTTGGAACATGGGGGCGGGCGACGGCTGAAAAGTCAATGTTTGCGTGAGTTCACTGGCGCGTTGCCGGCAGTTGACTTGCAGCATGACTCGAGATTCATCGCCAGCATCGTCCTCTTCTCTCACACAAAAGGCAGACGGAAAATGCCATGCAACTGGGCAAGACGGCCATGGCGCGCCAAACTCGAGACGCCATGGCTGGCTTGTTCCTAACCGTTGGGACTGTGCAAGCCATGGTTGAGCTTATCCGTTGGATGGCGCTGGTGGCTTGCGCAGAGATGGGCTAGCCTGTTGTCTTGCACCGCTGGCGCATTAGAACCCCACGGGGGTGGCAGCAACGGAGTGGTTGCAGGGGGGCCGGGCAATTCGCAGTGCGTGATCAATAGTAATTATCGAAATTGGCCAAAACAATGGGTGTGCAAGGGGCCCGAATGCAACAGACTAATGGCTCAAGTACGCGTATCATACGAGGTGCAGCTTATCGGCCGATATTAGACTTGCCAATGGGAACAACTACCAGTACACAAGGTAATTACAGAGATTACAGAGTCACGCACCCTCGGCTGTGGCACACATCCAAGAATGATTCGCCGTGTTCCATCGGTAGACAAAGGGTACGGTTCAGATGAAGTCGCTCACATGATGGCGTCCATAGTGGCATAACACTGGCAGCCAGTCCAGAGCTTGGGCGGACAATAACGCCACAGGGCGTTTCCAGGTGAGGCGAGCGTACCGCTAGAATGTCGCACCACGGACGCAAGTCATGGGAATGCGACCGGGCTGCCAACACGACATAGGAAAATGGGCCAGGCAGAAACCAGGCAGACTCGTGAGCAAACACTACAGCTTTCCGACGCAGCAGAGCAATGAAAGTTGAGGCATTGGCAAATTCAATGTTAGCTATGACAAAGCGAGCAAGTCGCCAAGACTAAGGGTGAAAAGAAAGGGCGTCGAGAGAATCAACAGTGGCTAGCGGTAGCGTCGCAGCGGGCAGGCTAGGGGTCGCCTTGTCTGCACACCCCTCTGCGATGCGCCCCTCATCAAGCCACCAGCTGGCTGGCTTGATCTTGTGGTAACATTGAGGCTGGAGACAATTCCCAGGAATTTGGATTGGGGAAAATAGGCTCAACGGCGGCGGGTTGCATGAATGACCAATGTGCGTTGCCGGCCGCAGAGCAGCACACTGCCAAGGGCGGAGAGCAAGGCGGGCCAGGAGTGCAAAGGATGCGCAACTACGCCGAAAACTCATGACTCGAGAAAGCAGCCATGACGACGGTGATGGCGAGTGTCATGGCAGCAGAAGAGGCAGCAATGATCTCGGGACGAGCGGTTGCGGCACTTTC
This sequence comes from Beauveria bassiana ARSEF 2860, assembly GCF_000280675.1. Lineage (NCBI taxonomy): Eukaryota > Fungi > Ascomycota > Sordariomycetes > Hypocreales > Cordycipitaceae > Beauveria > Beauveria bassiana. The sequence continues at coordinate 405,397 of NW_007930855.1, forward strand.
CTAGACGGGTGTTGGTCAGTCCACGAATGTCACTGCTCGGCAGCCAAGCTTATTAAGCTGGGCGGTCGGTCGGCAAGGGAAGAGTGTCTCATGAGCAGGGAAGTGGTCCGCCGTCGCAACGAAGAAAATAAAAACCCGCGGTAAATCGTGAAGGATGCAGACGCGCGCGGGTCGGGCACGAGGAACAGTGTCAGCACACTCGTTTGCTGAATAGTCTCCGCAAAGTCCGACAAGGCGAAAAAGGAGAAGATTGGTGTGGCTTGAGATTCGATTGGTCGATGGCGCCAGGGTGAGGTGGGTAGCTGAGCGGACATGGTTTGGATCTGTCGTTGCAATAGCGTCGCTCATGCCGGTGGCAGGAAAGAGCGTGCTTGATTGAGTCAAGCAAGGATGCGCATCATAATCCAACTCGGGATGACCAGCTCGAAATGGTCAACTCGAGGTGAGTTTAGCATGGCAAATTATAAGCACACGAATGGAGAGAAGCAACAAAAAACAAGGGCAACTCAATTTGGGAGGAGTTTTGATTCATACGTCTTGCGTGTGCATCTCAGAGCCTCAGCTCAGTTGCGGATGATTACAGAGACTTGTCTTGGCTATTTGAGGAACAGCCAGGCCGATATTGGACGAACAGTGCGCGAACGGTTGAGAAGGGGGCGCCATGCAGTGAGCACGGTTCTTGTCAGAAGCTTGTTAGATGCGGGAGGCGTTTGAAGTTTGGAACTGGCAACGGGCGGCGCTGGGGAAACCCACATAAAGAGGCGGACATTTCGGTATGTGGGCAAATCGGACCACGACCGGGGCAGACAGGTCGAGAGTGGTATTCTAGAGTCTCAAGTGAGATTCTGGAGTTCCAAAGTGGTATTATTGGAGCAATATCTGGAGTGTGGATGGTAGGCGACGCCGAGCATGCGTTGCGCGTGAGCTCAATTTGGTAAGTCGTAGTTTTTGGGTTGATTGAAAGCGGCAAAAGAAATCACGGAAGAATGCCGAGCTCCTGCTGCAGCAAGAAGTATCAAGCTAGGGTGTTTGCATACGTGACAGAAGAGCGACAGACGTGAGTGAAGACGCTAACGCAAAGTCGGCAGGCCAGACGAGGGAAGCTGGTTAGCTCAGAAGGTCGTCCAATGACTGCGATTGCGATTGCGACGAACAAGAGCTCTCTCTCTCTCTCTCTTGGAGGCTGGCAGTCATCTATTTCTGGGTTGCATTTAATAGTGTTACAGGCAGAATGCGGAGCGACAGGCTGGCTGTCCCACATGGCCGCGTCCCCTGTCAGCTGGGGATGATGACTCCACCAACGTCTGTGGCTTGATTCTTATTCGTCCAACATGGGAAAAAGAATATGCATGGGGTGGTGAGGGAATGATGCAGGAAAGCGGAGAGGAGGCAAGAGGACAAAGAGGATGAAGAAGGGATTCTTTTTCGCGACGGGCGCTGGTTTGACCAAGGAGCTCGCAGAAGAGACGACTGGGTGAGGGGGGCCAAGGGTTGCGTCGTATGATGATGCCATCTGTTTACCAGTAGGGCAAGGCACGCGCACCAGAGCAGCTGCGGCCGGCAGTGTGTGGCAGCAGCACCAGTTGGAACTAGGAAGTCGGTTGTTGGCAGCACGCAAAGAGCAAAGGACTGATGAGCGAACACTCGACAGCGACGGGGAATCCTGCTGGGGGAGCAAGCATATCTGCACCTAACTACGGATTAGTGGAGTGAAGGATGCTAGGAGTCTGGTGCGGTGTGCAAGTACAAAACTGGTTAGCGGCAACATACGAGGCCTTTGGGCAGCCCGTCGGTCAGTATTACGATATCCAAAGACGCAGGATGCTGGTCGCCCCATCTCTCGTTCCCACCGATGCGTTGAATGAATTAAATCAATTGGAGCCCGGATGTTGGTGGTGTTTGTTGGTGCTCTCGGTGGTTGCGCGGGCAGAATCTGCGCCGCACTGGGAATGCTACGGTTGTGCAGCAGCCAGCAGCAGCCAGCAGCAGCCAGCACCTTGTCTCCCCAGTCGCTGGGCAGGGCTGGCCCGTTATCAGCCCCTACCTGGCAACAGCAAGGCTGGATTTGAGGGTATTACCTGCAGCTACGGGAAGTCTGTTTTAAAGTGTGGTGGCTGATGGCTGGATGAGCAGATCGCGTGGGCGTGAGGGCCAAGCGCTCATCAGGGGTCGTGCTGACAGTCGGTGATGGAAAAATGAATGATTTGGGAATTAGCTTGAAAGGGTCAAGCACACATGGGCGTGTCTAAAAGCATCGCTTCTGGACGCGCGGCCGGGTGAAGGATTCAATCACTGGGTTCTGCTCGTGCCATTATCATGTTGCTTGTTGCTTTGAACCGAGTACCGGCCGGGCAAGACGTGAAAATAGACTTGATAATTTAGAGCGGGCGCAAAGGGAACGCAACTTGGCAAGCAAGGTCAACTTTTTTGGCGAAACCTTATCATGGGCGGATCCGCGGGCAGGCAACTCCATTCGGAGGGTCGCCGGAGACTATTGCTGGGGTTTTGACGATCCATTTTAGTTGGAAATGAGTCAGGAATTTTGGTGAGGAGGGGGGGCAAGAACGTCATTGAAGAGAAAGAAATTGAGAGGGTATTTGTGGTGAGGATGACTTGCAAGACGTGATGCTGTTTCTTTTACCTGATGATATCTCGGTACATACGTTGGACGATGCGTCTGTTGGTGTGTGTGTTGTTCGGCTCAAGCCATATCTGTGCCTCTCCACCAGACAATGGAGGGGCATGGATGTGGCTAAGACGCCATGTTCTTTGTTCAAGCCCAAGAAAAGCTATTATGGAGAGAAACACGTTGATAACGAGTACCAATAGATGAGGGAAGTGGGAGGCTGGGACGAGGTGAATGTACATGCATGTGCTTGTCCGAGGTATCGAATATCGGAGCCGGTAAAAGCTGGAGATGAGGCAAGAGATGTTGCCTGCCCGCGGCCCTTTTTTGAACAGAAAAAAAAATTGTCCTTCTTTTATTAATCTGGTTATTTTTGACAAGGTCCCCTCCCCTCGTCTCCTCTGTCTGGCCCGGTGGTGCCGGGCCGGGGCATCCATGTGTGTGGTGGGTTGAGGATCCGCGCGAATCTGGATACGTATTTTTTTTTCCTTTTTTTTTTGAACTATTCTTTGAATAGAAAATGCACCTTCTTTATTAAATTCTGTCATCAATAATTGTCCGTCATATGGGACCTAGACTGCGAGGATGGGGTGGGTTCACGAGGATGAAAGGGCCAGACCCCTGAGCGGTGACGAGCACTTACTTCCTTTTTGCTTTGCTGGTGGCAATCTGACGGAAAATTACAATGAGAAGATTGCATGCAAGAGGAACTGGTAATTGCAGGAGAATACGGAGTAGCGACCATCCACCCTGCTTCGTCCCTGTTTACCCACGACGAGGCTCTCAGATGCTGGGCCAGATATAGGGAGCACGCCCCTCCCAATACAGCGCAGAGCCCTGTAAGCCTGCCAGTTCCTCCCTACTAATAATAACAGCTACAGGCTCCAGGGTCCCAGGTTTCTTGTTTGATCTTTTGCACTTTTTTTTCTTTTGTTTTTCTTTTTGCATCCATACTCCGTAGTTGCTTGGTCGTGCTTGATTCTTACTTTTAACTTTAGTCCATGTTGGCCCTCAAAAGAAGCAATAAACGGCGTCTCTGGCTGAGTGTCCCGAGCCGAGCCGAGCCAACCAGCACGTTTTTCTCGCCCCCCCTAGCTCATCTTTATTTTCTTTTCCTCGACTGTTTTGCATCAATGATGATTCATCCTATTCGTGCTGAATTCTTATTTGTAACCAAAAGAAAAAAACAAAAAAGCACCAGTATTGCCAATAATGCTTGTTAGTCCCAGCTGGTTCGCAGCGAAAAGTCCGGCTGGCACTAGTCCATCCTCTCCACCTCTCCCGCTTGACATTCCTCACCCACACCACCCTTTTTTCTACGCCATCACACACCATCTTTTTTTCATCATCACACACCATCTGGACCAAATGATACACGCCTCCCCAGCTCCTTTGTCGCACACCTCTCTCGACCTCGCAGTTCTCCCGAAAGCTACCACACCACCCATCCCATCATTACGCCCAACACGACCCAAAATGCCCGACTCGACTTTGTCTACTCCCACCCCCCTCCCCTTCCCCCTCCCCTCTTCCCCCAGAGACAAGAAGAAAAAAAAAAAGAAAGGGTAAAAAAAAGAGGACAATTGACAAGTGGATTCTATGCTCCTTTGCGTTTGTTGGACTCGCTTCAGCTGCATGGCACACGCCGGGGTACGGCTTCTTCATCCTCTCTGGTGCTCCTCGTTGACTACTTAGTCTCCCCACTTCGCACTTCCCTTCTCTCCTCCGCGACATCATCAGAGCACGAGACTTTGTTTCTTACCAATTCTTCAGTCTACTTGTGACGCTAAATACACATATATATTCTCCCCGATACCCCCGTCTGTTACACCCGAGCCAGCCTCATCAACAGCCACCTGGGTCTCGACGACAGCAAAACACCATCGCCACCACCATCGCCAACATATCAACATCACCATCAGTCACCCAAGCCAATCTCAAACCCTACGCCGTCCTGCTTTCGCCCATCACGCCTTCTCGGCTGTCGATTGCCGGCGCCTCCTTCTCTCCTCGAACGCCATCTTACAAGCCATATTCATTATATTCATTATATTCATTATATTCCCGCCACAGACAGTGCACCAGAAATGGAAACCATCACCAGCTTCTCCCAAAGACGCCCGGCCGCCGGCTCGCTGCCTGCCTTTTCTCTACCACCTCCCAACGCCGAGATTCCAAGTGAGTGCCTCTTGCCACATATGCCCAGCCTCATCTTCCATTGTTGCGTTTGCGCGCGACGCCATGAAAGCCTCTCTCTCCCTTCCCACTGCATCTAGATTTTAAATTCTAGACGCCGCAAAAGTTTGACGTTAGCATTTTTCAATAAGCATGCCCAAAGAAGAGCGGACAAGGGGTTATTATTGAGATTGCGAGCCCTATAAAGGAGATTGGTTTCCCAGAACAAGATTGGTTTCCCAGATCAAAACTGACATTCCATCAACTTCGAACAGGAACAACTGACGGCCTCAGCCCAAGCCTATCTTCAGTACACACCGGCGGTTCCCAAGCCTCGCAGCAACATTCCACAATGTCCGATTACACCTTCAACCCCATGCAGGGCGGCGCCAGCTCCTGGAACAGCAATGCCAGCTATGCCCAGCAGCCTCAGCAGCCCCAGCAGCATCACCAACCTCAGCCTCAGCAGCCTCACCACTCCCAGCAACCTCACCATGCCCAGCAGCACCCAGGTCTGCCTACTGGCCAGCGCCCTCTCCCTTCCTTCTCTAGCCGACCCTCCGTCTACGCCCAACCCAACATGAACTTCCGCGGGTCCTCGCAGTCGCCTGCCACCGGCCCCGATGGCCTCTCGACCTCGCCCTTTGATCACAGCCAGCAGCAATACGCCGCTCACGATGCTCACGCCATGGCCACCGCCGCGCCTCAGCACCAGGGCATTCTCACCACGTCGCAGTCTCCCGCTCATTCTTCCCTCGCGCCTCACAACGAAGCCTATGCTCACACTCAGGCTCACGCCGCTCACACGCGCCCCGGCAGCAACCCCAACTACTATGGCACCTCGGCGCAATCGCAGTTGCAGTATTCCCCCACTCAGCACTCGCCCACGCATTCTTCTCCCAGCACCGGCAGCCCTGGCTCCCGCAGTCTCGGACCCGTCGCCAGCAACATGAACTACAACTCCCGCTACAACACCTACGCACTTCCGACCATGAACGGTACCGTCATGTCCAACATGCACCAGCCCGGCAGCCAAATGTCCATGATTCCCGGCATGAACCACCATCAAAGCTACGGCGGCCAGATGATGTATGGCGGTCACCACCCGGCCCCTCAGCCTCAGTGTGAGCGACCCTTCAAGTGCGACCAATGCATCCAGTCTTTCAGCCGCAACCACGACCTCAAGCGTCACAAGCGCATCCATCTGGCCGTCAAGCCCTTTCCCTGCAACTTTTGCAGCAAGAGCTTTTCTCGCAAAGATGCTCTCAAGGTACGTTAGTCTTCTTTCAAACCCAATCACACGTATGCCTAGTCGCTGCGCCCAAGCTAGCTAGTGCAAGCCTCGGCCTCTAGTACAAGCAAGCCTCAAAACAACGAGAGCCGATCGGCAGCCACACCTTAAAAAAACAAACTTTAAACACTCAGTATAACTAGCCCACGCTAATACCTTCTTTCACAGAGACACCGTCTGGTCAAGGGCTGCGAGAACAAGGCCGGTGAGGCGTCGGGCTCTTCACCTCGTCGTCAAGGCGATCGCGAGCGCTCTTAGGTGTGTCTTCTATAAGACCACCAAACAGTCGTCGGACTGAGACACTTGGCCCCGCCAACTTTTGCTAGCCAGTGTGCGTGTTCAGGCTCGAGCTGCCCTGTCTCTGAGTCAGGGCGGCCCGCAGCCGACATGTAGAGGCACAGAGTGGGTTAATGTACTGCATTGGGTTTGTCCAGCGTTCCGTTTCAAATTTTTCTGGGTTGGCCTCGGCCTCATTCTTTCTTTGGTTATGCTCTTTTATTGGCCCTGGTGGATTCCCTCTTGTGCTTTGGATCTTGGTACTTTGGTTTTTCTTGATTGTTCGTCTTGACTTTGATTGTTTCAAGGTTAGCCGCCTTGTTTGAATTTTGTATCGATTTCATAATGAACCGAGCCGCACGACGGCGACAGACTTGTTGGGTTGGATTTCGGTCGGAGTTGGGGATTATGGGCATGATCAAAGATGGGACATGCGGCTACGGCTTTGATTTTAGACTTGTTTCTCTTGTCTCGTTTCTATCGTTTCTCGGTATTACTTGTAGGCTACATGTAATATACTGTACCACGTTATTCTGAGGCTGTCAGTGAGTGTTGTCCTTTGATGGCACACGAATAGTGCCCGTGTAGTCAAAGGTGTAGGTGTGTAATTGATGTAGACTTGGCTCGTGCCTACCTTATTTAAGTGAATAAACTTTAGACTATGAATGGAGGCAGCTTAAGAGATATGGGTTGATTATTGTAGAGCTACAATCAGTGGGGGTGTCCAACGTAGGTTCAATGTAGATTTCAAGTAGGTGCCCATATAGTCCAATGTATGACGGCTACTTGTGACCAAACCTAGAAGTAACCACGTACACGATGGTGTCTTGTGACATGTTGGACAGCCTAGTATTGGACCCTGTTTCGTGCTAGATGGTTGCGCGCGCTTTCCGCGCCAACAAAGCTATTTACCTATTTACCGGAGTGGCGTAGCACTGGGCTTTTTGGGATGATGGGAGAAGAGGGGGGGGGGGGACAAGGCAATCAATGTCTCGGCGGGGCTGGAGATAACAAGTGTGACGGGGGGTGCGGACGGGGGACAAGAAAAGATGAGACGAAGATTTATTAGTGTGAATTTAGAGAGATCTTTGCGGCAAAAGTTTAAAAAAGTAGTAAGTGCGTGGTGGCTAGTGGTGATTTTAAGATCTATGCTTGTATTTTGGTCTATTTCATCTTCTAATTTTTTGCGTCTTTTTTTTTCCTTTATTTATTGGATCTAGATTTCTCGGGGCTGTGCAGAAATATTATGACGAAAAACTTGCTCATTCGGCCCGTAGATGAATAGAATATTGGCTAGTATTAGTTCTTTGGCTGATGACTACCTAAAGAGAAGTTGAAGCGAAAGACGTCATTGTGCACTAAATAGGGTGGCTCGCTGATCTGGTACAATTTGTTCCATCCCGTAACTAAGTAAGCGGATAAAGTAAAGAAAAGGATAATGGCTTGTTTTCCCGAATCTCCGAAAACCTTGTGTTTATATATGGTAACAGTTTCCGCTCGGTAAAAACGAGGAAAAGTGAAGAGGAGATGTACGTCATTGGCGCTGCTTTCTGCAACCACTTGTGATTATGAGAGAATCTTGACCCTTCATCTATTTACAGGTTCTTGAGATGTTTGGTCACCGTACAGTAGATTTCTTTCAGACGTTTTTGCAAAAGTGAATGTGTCTACGCACAGTCGTATTTTTTGCTTTCCAAAACTCAAGGGGGGCTCGATGTACAGATGGAGTAAAAGTGTTGTTATTTTTGGGCACAACTACGAATAACCAGACAGAGTGCCTACTGGTAGGTCATAATTAATGAGAGACCCGGTGATTGAAGGGGCCGAGCATGCATGCACAGCGAAAGGATAGACACGAAGAGACAAAGGAAGAAGAAGGATGGGGGGGTGCGCAGTCTCGTGTTAGCGGGAAGGATGTCAACTTGGCGTGATACCGCCGCGACATTCTTTCCGTATTTATGCTGTGCGCCAAATCCTCCTGTTTTTTTAATTCTGCAGTGTTCTTTTTGCTGATGTTTCACCTTTCCAAGTAATTTTGATCCTTGGTTTTTTTTTTTTTTTTGTTTCAAAAAGGAAAAGGAAACCGCAGACTGTGTCGGGTTGCAGAACTTCGGTGTCGGGAGCACCGAGTTTCTCGGGTTGTTGGGCGTCAATGACACCGAGGCTCCCGCAACGTGCGCAAGCAATAATGAGCCAGGGGGGGGGAGGGTGGTTTGAACGAAAAAAGCAATTAATATTCAAAGAAAAAAAAGAAAATGTCCACATTTGCAGCTGCAAATCCTCAGGGGGGCAAAGGGGGGCCTACATGTGGATGCTGCTGAAAGTTATGGTGTCTTGTTAATTTATATCCCAGAACCAAAACGCAGACGACCGGGGCGGAGGATCTAGCGGAGCCGAGAAAAATGTGAATATTGAAGCATTTCGGCGAATATGGCAAGGAAACGACAATCTAAAAAGAGGGGATGAGACGGGAAGAAGGTGTGATGAGACGAAAAAAGGAGGAAATTGATGAGAGCTGAAAAAAAAAAATTGTGAGAGTGCGGGTGAGAAACCGGTGCCGGATGAGGGCACCACAAAGAAAGAAAAAAAAAACTGGTCCACAACGGGTACTGGTAATAAGTTATAACAGAGAGGGGGAGGGGGATGATGTGCAGCGTTGGCATACGTAGTATCAATGTAACGCTACAACGGGGAGAAGTGAACAGGGATCCGGGGTTGGATTGCAGAAAGACTGACGGAGTGAAGGAGAAAAAAAAGCAATTACTGAACAAGGAAAGAAATGAAGACTGTTTGAGACAGACCCGTGTCTCTCTGAATGGGAGATGAGATGTGATTTCGCAGAATAAACGACGACGTTTTGAAAGAAAAAAAACGGCGTGAAATGTTGGTGTACGAGCGGCGTTTTCTCCTACTTCAGAAAATACAATTTCCTCTTTACTCCGGGTGTATTATTTTTTTTCTCCAAAAAAAAAATAGTGCAATCGTTTTCGTCAATGTCAACTTATATAAACTGTTCGTGTAGCTCAGCCACAAAAGGGGGCATGTATCACACACCATCTTCAAGCCACGTAATCAGTTGTACCTGGATCTCGTAAAACCGATTTGCCGTTCCAGAAAAATACCAAAAGGAGGAAATAGAGGAGAAAAAAAGGTTCAGTGGCTGGGAATTTGTACCTGGCAGAGGAAAAAGAGTTCTTTTTTTAGCGTCGGGGCTGCGGGGGACGGTCAAGAATTGTCATTGGTGGTTCGAATTCGTAGAGGCAGTTTGAATGGCATGAATTGCGACTGAACAGAAGCGCTGGATAATTCATTCATTGTGTAAGGAGCGCTAATCAGATGTGAATCGAGTTTCCGCGAGATCAAATCAGTCCTGATAGCTCAGTGACGTGGTCCATCTCGGCCATTCCCAAACGGTCGCAATCGCCATCAAGCAGCCCTCTCACCTGTTCCCGATCAACGGCCAACCTCTTTTGTGAGATGTGTAGCTTTGACCGATCTGCTTTCTTTTAACTCGAGACTCACCATCAGTTCTCTTTAATTTGACTCCCCTATTTTACTTGTATACTCGACGCCACGTGAGTGACGCCCGTCCCGCAGATGGTGTCCGCCACATACGTGGCCATCTCCATCCATCAGATGGGTCATGTATACAGCGACCACAATGCTAGTTGTCTAGATTGAATTCTGGCGTCTCGACTTAAATACCATTGGATTTGTGTGGGAGGCTGCGGCCACCGTTTGTCGTTTGTCGCTCGGCAGTGGTGGCATGATAGCCACCAGTGAGCAGGCGTCACTCGGTCGGCAAACCGCGCATTTAATACCCAATGGCTATGAAATACTTTATAAAACTGAGGACAGCTTCAGGGACTGACTTGCGCGTCGTTTTGCGAGTGTCGATGGCAGAATTGATAAGCAATTGACGAGATGCAAAGTTGGACAGAGAAGCATTCGCCAGGCCATGTCGGCGTGAATGTCGCGGCGGCAATACCGGCAATGGCAGCGAGTTGCCCGGATCCACAAGGAATTCCACAGAATTCGTAAAAAAGGCGTCTGAACTTTGCATTACAAAGAATAAATAGGGCTTTTTTTTGTACGGGGTTGCCCGCAGGCCGATCGGTGGCACGACCGCAACGGGTGTAAGTCAATCGTCTCCTCCTAGCCCATGTCTTTGACTGAAAAAAACAAAATACACCTGGCAAAAGCAAAGAGTCGTCTCTCATCATTGTGAAATCTCATCTCCTGCCGTCCTTTTTGTGTCGCATTTGTCCCGTTGATTTGTGGCCTGATGAATGAATGATTTCGGCCATTACACACACCCCAGCGCTGCTAACCTAGACACACGATCCGCAAGCGCCCTCAGAAGCGCGCCCTCAGATTGGCGAATGTCCACCTAAACTCACACATTTGATCTTTTGAACACGCCAGTGGCCTTGACCCATACATCTGGAAAAGCCATGGGTTATCTGGAAGGGGCATCTAGCGTCATGAAGATGGGTTTGTGTTGAAGCCGTCGTCTGGCAACGGGCAACGTCGAAGCGCCACCTACCCAGAGTATCATCAACAGGGAAAAAACGATCGTGTATGTCAGAGACAGCCCAGAGCAGGTCGAGAGGAATCAAGCCAAGAACCAATGTATATAGACTGTAAATCTGGTTCGACAACAGCACCGTCAATCCATTGACCGCAGGACTCACACAGGGCACGCTGATGGCTTGTTTCCCGGCTTCATGAGTGGCAAAAAGCCGTATTACAATAAGAGCAGATTCAGCCAGAGTGATAGGGACAGAGAGGTATACGAATGGCGGACATTATGCAAGACGCTGTCCGTGCTCGCCATCACATCACCATCTTCAGCAATTGCACAAGTACTTTAACTTTATAATGGCAATAATATAATCATCATCAAGCCCTAAAACTACCGCTTGCGCCATGCCATATCCCAAAACAAAGCACCTTGTACGACCATTCCAATACCATAATCACTATTCGACCTTTTAATGCTCCATCATGCCGCCGTAGCGACCAACCGCCAGACTGCCCAGAAACACGCCGCCGAGGACCGACATGAAGTAGCCGACATTCATCGTCATGACCGCCAACATCCTACACACAACCATTAGTATCCCAACACTCTCTGATCGGGCATAGCCGGACCAGTTACTTACAAGAGATAGCCCACTCCCACAATCGTAGTGTCGAGCAGCGCGCGGACAGGATCGACGCTGAAGCGCCAGGGCCTCGCCGTCGCCGCTTCCTTCCTGGCCACCACCACAACCGACTCCTCAACGCCATTCGCCGAGAGCACCATGGTCTTGGCCTCCGGGTCGTGCACAACCGCCTCGGCGAGCGGCACCCTACCGCGGGCTGTCACGTAGCGGCGGTGCGCATCACGGTCTGCCCATCGCGCCTCCTGCGTTGCGCGCAGCGCAACGAGCAGTCGCGCCACCACGGACAGCACAATGAGGAAGATGCAAGTTCCGGCGTAGGCGCCTGAGCTGCGCGGCGTCCAGCCGTCGGAGAATAAAGGCGTTGCTGTCTTCGTCTGGAAGACCATGGCCATCATGTGGCTCATGGCCCCGTTGCTACCGCTATCGCTGCCGGAGCCCATGTCCATGGAGCCGGAGCCCATGTCGTGGCCGGCGTGGCGGGGAAGAGCATTCATGGTGTATTATTGTGCGAGGTTGATTGTATGAGAGAGAGAGAGAGAGAGAGAGATTGCGAGGTCAGCCTCGAGGTGTCGATTCGAATATATTGTCCGGCTGGAAATCCGTTTCGCGAGAATATGCGCAAGTTTATAAAGCACGTCGAAACAAGTAGTGTTGTGCTAGTTCTTCTATCGAACGAGGGCGGCCGTCCTTTTGCGCAATCACTTTTCTTCCTTTGTTTCCGGCAGACAAAGAATATGTAAAAAAAATCTGGTAGAGGATTTGCAGGAAACAGAAAAGCAAACTGTCCGCGCTCAATGAGCAGCCACAAAAACACTATTGCCCTTTGCCCCCCCCCGAATATGCACGGGTGTTGCTGCCGTCTTCGGATTCCCGAGAAGCCGCAAGCGAACAGTGCTGCTAACAGAGATGGGCGGGTGGTTTGGTGAGTGGGTGTTAGGGGAGCGAGCTGAGCTTGGCGGAGAGGGGGGCGGAGAGGGCAGGTACCGGTACGTAAGTTTTTTTTCTCCTCTCCTGAGATTGCCAAAGTTGAGTGGCTTTTTGTACAGGATTACACACTTGTGGTTGCTAATTTGTGTGTTGATATCGAACAGAAACCTGATATAAAAAAAAATACTGAACAAGACTGACACTGTGCGACAGGGCAATGATGAGCCATCAATCGATACTGGCCATTTCTGAAAGATACTACTGAATTCTATGCACATATTATCACATCGTCATTCACGCTTTTGCTCTCTGCTTTCAACTAACACGTCCGACCACAAGTACCGGTACATGCGACGCCACTGCATGCAGAAAACCTTCTCAAACATGCTCGCGCTAATGAGCCTGCCCAGCCAGCCCGCGACCAGCCGCAGCACCGCCACATCACCAGCCACATCACCAGCCTCACTCACCTACGAGATTTTCGACCTTGACGGGTGAGTGAATTTGTTCATGCGTTATGCCAGCACCAATAAACTGACTGCTTTGCTTGAATATCGGTTTATTTGATGCGCTACAGATGACTAATTTTGACACTCGTCTGATCGGCATATGCCAGCCAGATCATTTGCGCGGCGGTGGACGCCTCTTGTACGCTGCGCGGTTTTAGAGGAACAACTTGCCGTTTCCGAGTTTATGCCATGGTGTATCATCGTAGGCCAGTTGCCATCCTGTGCTGTATTTATCTCGTACATCATTTTCTAGTTCACGATTCATACATAAATGCCATTTCCACCGCGCCTCCTCAGCCCACTCACGACCTCTCACAACACATAATTCCCTCTCGCCCATCGACAAACACCCACACTGGAAGACATCATGAACTCCCTCCCCTTCGGCGTGCCATGACATTCACTTCACTTCCTCCTGGTTCCTTTCTCCTCGGCCTCATTTACATGTCATGACACGTCGCTCAGCCCTACAGCCAAAGCGGCGCAACGCTTCCCCAATCAGGTTAAAGACGGGCAGACACGGAAACGTTGCCTGATTTGGGGAACCCCCCCCAGATTTCTTTTTTTTTACAGATGTCCCGTCGCCCGTCTAAACTACTCTTGGCGGCGCACGCACGACGCAGGGCCGCCCGCCATTCATCGTCTGAGACGTCGACGAATAGAGTAAGATGCGCCAGCGTGAATCAACCTTGCCGTTTCTGGGTGCGCGTGCAGGTCGCATAGCGGCATCTCTCGCTGTCGTGCAGCGATAGATTGATGCCAAGATTTTACCTTAATTCGTCACTACCCGATTCGCACAGACTTAGCACCCATCATCTATAATAGTCGGCACTTGACAATTCATCGTGATGCATTTCATTCAGTATACACAGCTGATCCCGTACCAAGGTGCCAGCTCGTTTCGATATCGGGTCTTAGGAAACGACTCAAGCATGTTCCAAACACTAGTCTGGGCTGTTGCCTGTGGCATGGAAGCATGAAGCAGATCCATGCGGTTGTCCTCTTTTTTTTTTTCAATGCTCTTGTGGCTTTTTGTTCTCTTTGCACATTCAAAGCACAATCCGTAGCCAGACAAAAGAAAGCGAATGCAGCCAGCCGCGACAGCAGCCAGCAAGTTAAATGACCAAAATAGCACATCAAGACTGCATCAACGCCAAAGGAAAGATAGAAGAAGTAAATATCACCCAAGTCCCGCGCAATATAACCCATGTCCGCCATTAGAGATCTTGGCCCGTTTCATCCTAAGCAAGTTTTGTCAAGCAATGTTACCGTCATACGCCAACCTCAAGACTGGTGGTGGCTGCTGGGAGCCATGCCAGGCTGCGGAGGCATGCCCGATCCGTATGCCTGGTTGCGCTGGACGTAATTTTGGTAGGCCATAGCTTGTTGAGCCTCGAGGGGCATGTTGGGCATGTAGTTACCTGGTGGCATGTGAGGGTTTTGGGGCATGCCTGGGCGGCTGGTAGGAGGAGGTATGTGGGATCCAGACTCCTCGGGCGAGTCGCCGCCTTCTGGGCCGTCGACGCCGTTTTCGCCGCCAGCTGCGGGTTCGGGGGCGTTGAGGCAGGCCTGGAGAAGCATGTCAGCGGCATATTTTGGATGAATTAAAAAAGGAGCAACGTTTGACGCGCCGAGCGACGCGTCGTTGCCATGTCGCAGGGCATGCGAAATGAAAGCAAATGCGTAGAGGTGCGTACCTGAATGAGGTTCTTGCCCTCAGCCTTGGTGACGAGAGGCTGGAGCTTGGGGGTTGTAAAGGTGTATACGAGGCCAGTTTCGGAGACGACGAGTAGCAGAACTTGGGTGCCCGTCAGGACAGACAGCTCGTAAGCCTGAAGTTCGGTCAGTCAGCAGGAGAAAATGGGACAAGGGGCGGCAGCGAGGCGGCAAGGCAGCGGAAGCGAGAGAGGCGATGACGGGTGGCGCAAAAAGCAAAACCTTTATCAGAGGTCTTCGTCGCGGTCGTGAAAGACCAAGTGATGTGGAAGATGAGGCAGAGAGGGGGTCGAGGCGTGACGGACCTTTTTCATGATGCCAGCCTTGCGCTTGGAAAAGGTAATGTGGCGGCGAGACTTGTCCGAGATGAATTTTATTTCAATCTTGCGGCGCTCACGGCCACCCTTTTCGTCGTCGTCATCGTCGTCGTCGGCCGGGGTAGGACGCTGTCGCTTGACGCCGCGAGACTCGGCGGCGGCGGTGCCGTTGCCGACCGAGTTTGCGTCGTCAATGTCCTGAGGGGACGTCTGGTCGTGCTGGTCGGTGATGTCGGCCATGGCTGGGGGCGGGCGGCTGCGGCGGCGCGGCGGCGGGTGTGGATGGGGTTTAGGATAATAAAATACAAACGTGGACGGTCGAGGCGCAAGTCAAAGAAGAAAGCCGTTGTATCACGTTGAAGTGTACTGCTGGATAAGGAAACAAGTGGTGGAGATGCTGTTTTGAGCGTGGTGCCGATGGATCTATACTGGATCTGGCGTTGAGCGGAGGAGCGTGGGAGCGTGGGAGGGAGGGAGCAAGGCCGTGTGTCGCAGAGAAACAAACCAGGTTTGGATTGGGAAAAAGGTTGGGGGTTAATTTTGATGCGGATGGGCAGGAGCAGGTGGGCGGGCAGGTCTTTCTGTATTCAGTCTGGTGTGGTCAGTCGTCAGTGGGCAATGGGCATTGGCATCAAGCATGTAGGCAGGCAGGCAGGCAGGCAGACAGGCAGGCAAGCAAGTAACGAGTCGTTTGGTGAGGGGGGACGATACGGGGACAAGGGCAGTCCATACTATTCCAAGGAAAGCAACAAGTTATATGGCATAACTTGTTATGGCTGTGATGAGCGGAGAAGGTTGTGCGGTATGGCATGCAGATGCAGTTGTCGGGGCGCTTGTCCGGGGACTCCGCCGTGTGTGGTGGGTTGTGGTGGTGGCTCTGGTGGGTGGTGTACAGTGCAGTACGTACAGTGCGAACTATCTATTGTCAGCTCTTTTATTTTATTCCTCATGTTTTTATTCCATGTTGTATGACCTGGCTTTGACTCCTGTCACCTGTGTGCTAGCGATTCATTCACTGAAACTTACTTGCACTGCATCATTTCTCTGCATCATTGGCAGCGCCAACTTGACCGAATGGCAAGCCTGCAAACGGCCATGATTTTTGAACGCGTCTTGCTGACTCTTGATCAGCATGAGCGTGAGCGTGAAGCACGGTACATAGGACATACAGTACGCCTGCGGCCCTGCGCCATGCCACATGTGGATACCGCTACTGCAGCCAACCAGCCAGCTCGCTCAGCCAAACGGTCCACCGGTCCAAACCAAGCTTAGCTAGCGTCCTTTTTCTCCTCTCATCAGTCCCACGATCCACCCATAACTAATGCTCCCTGCTGGCTCTTGCCCCTTCTTCGACGCCCTACAAACCCCAACGCCCAAGCCCCCCCAAACAAGAAACGCTTTCGGCTGCCATCCGACTGCCGACCAGCCCCTAATGAACCCTCAGCAGCATTACCAATCGCTCGAAGTATCTTGCTACATATTCTTCACCAAATAGTACCACCACGATCATCCAGTCTCCCACTTGCGTTTCGTCGCCTCGCACACGTTTGCCTCAAATCAGCCTCCGTGTCAAATTCTTCAATTCAACATGACCATCTATGCCTAGTCTACCCTCCTCTCTTTTCAGCCTCGACCATGACACAATTCACTCCGACGATTCACTCCGAAGTCCCCCTCCACGCCGAACCACATTCCCATGCTCCGTAATGCTTACGCAGTTATAAAAATCACCTGTATCCGTATAAGCACCCGCGACTCGGCCAATCTGCCTCGTCTTTAGGTACCTCCAGCCGCTTCAGGTGGGCTTCTCCCTTGCCTTGCCCCTCATCCGTTTTTCAACTTGCTCACCCCTGGCCTACTTACTGGTGCCCTGCCTGCCTCTGCGCGCGACTTCAGCCTGTTTTTCGCATCCGTCACTTGCAGCACTAACAACAGAAAGCAGACTCATCCGCTGACATTTGACTCGCTTGAGACACCATATCCTCAACAGTGCCAGCAAAGCTGCCAAAGCACAAACAGGCACAACGACAACAATTGATTGAGACATTTCAGTTAGTTTCCCTGCTAGCCCACGGCAGCCCCAGTCATTCAGTTCCACAGCTGAGGCTGGGCTAGTGCCAATGGCACGCTACAGACAGGACAGGGTGCAACCTTTGCAGCCACGATGCCATGTTACCATGATTGCCATGCCATGCTGCCATGTAGAAAGACCAGCTGGCCACGGTCTCGTCCGTGGCCGTCAATGTCTAGGTTCTCCATGACCTCGGCCCGCCAATGCGAACAATAGCCCAGAAGCACATTTGTGTTTGACCCAGATACGCCGCCAACATCAGTGTCTGTCTCACCTCTTGACCATCACGGCTAGCCACTGATCAGCATCGCCATTATTCATGTCCACACCTGACCACCATGCACCCGAGGAAGTCTACTACTAACTCGCTGCCTCCGCCTATTTACCTAGGGTTGCGGTGGTGTGCCATGGTCGCTGGCTGACGATGGCGCCTACAGCTGCAGCTTTGGTGGTTGGCCAGACCCCGGCTGGGGCGCGACCTTGATTGCCAACGAGATCACGCCCACGTCTCACTGGCCTGATTTTTGGCCTGTCTGCCCTGCCCACTGACCCTTCTGGCACTGTGCGGTTTTGAGGACTAGCGGCCTGCCTATTCCTTCATTTGGACCGCAGGTACATGATTATTGGGCGACGAGTTAGCCCGCTCGCCCAAAGAGCAGTAGTTTGTGTGCCACCAGAATCCGCCCGTGGCGATGGCTCCTGCAAGCGACTCGGTCGTGCTACCATGCGGGCGCAGAATCGGCATTACTCGCGTGTTGGCGACAATCTAGTTCATCATGTCTTTGCCTGCTGATAGCCGAATCCGCGGGGGCGAGCCTGTTCAAGAGCCGACTTGACTATGCAAAAGAAACATGCACTGTGCACATTGTACATGTTTGGATGACCAAGCTGGACAAGCTGGTGTGCCACGAGTACAAGTATGACGGACCCGCGTCTAGCTTGGGCGCAAGTGCGCGGCGGGTGTAAGCAAGACGTGTCTAAATAGATGTTTGATGGCAGTGCGGGTTACAGGCTCAGCACAGGACGGATCGCACGGGGGAGATCAGGCTGAGTGAATGGGTGGTCAGACGTCGGACGGGGAGAGTGCCAAGGTGGCATGATGACAGAGGAAGGGCAAATCTCGATTGCTGGTGGGCGGTGCAGATGGTCACGACACGCGTTGATTTGGCCCTTGAATGGTAAGAAAGGGGAGCATGGTTCAAGATGAGCACGACCACGCCAATCTGTCTGCAACAAGATCCGGGGCCTTGAGTACAGATTGTCACTCACGATTTGACGTCGACGATGCACACGGCACATGGGACAGGCATCATCAAGACAAGCAAGGTTGCCATTCAAGTGACAAGGCATCAGGCGCACCCGTACCAAGTTGCAACGCAGTGCAGGTTGACGCTGGGTAATGGCAGGGATCGGAAGTTTTTTTTTTGGCGGTGGTTCGTCGGCAGTCCAGTGGATAACGAGCTAATAAGACGAGAGGAACTACTGATAAGATGACGGCGGAGCGTTTAGGAAATGGCGCTCTGCAGATATGCGAGCTTGCGAGGCAACGAGGTTCCAGAACGCGGCCAAAAAGGCGGGCACAGGAACAAGGTCGGGATAATACAGGTTGTTGCCCAACCAGGTTTCCAGGCTCCTGATACATGTCTTGCATGCACATGGATGCAGGATACAAAACCCTCTGGAACATTGAAAAGAAGAGTCTTTTTTTTTTTTTCGTGTGATATCACCTGCAATTTGCGGCTTACCAGACAAGGGCTGGCCGGAGGAGCGAGGCGAGCGGCCATGATTGGACTGGCTTTGTGGGAGCAAAAACAGCCCACGCCAGCAACCTGGTGGCCACTTGTTGGAATCAGAGTGTATGATTTGAAATGAAGTTTGTATTAGTTACGACTATGATCTGGTAAATCAGCTTACTGGTAGCCTCTCATGTAGAGTGCTATTCAGAGGCTACATTTGCACAGTGCGGACAAGTCTCGCTCTCTGCTCGCAGTCCCACCACCACCGTCCCAGTAGGTAGCAGCCAGCCAGCAAGCAGCATGCCAGTTGGAATTATTCGTACAGCTCCCTCCCTCGAATCATCTTCTGGCACGCGAGAAATGCGCTCTATCCTAGTTGTCATCTCGGCTTGCACTTTTGCCATGACTTATTCTCTGTAGCCGTGGTCTTGCGCTAAACGCGCAATAGTTATGCCCGCCATACCAGTACAGTATGTGTAGCCGGAGGTGACGCGTCTTGCGATCTGGAACATGAACCTGCAGTCCACTCTCGCAAGCGGCTCTGTCAGGGCTTAGTTTTTTTTTTTTCCTTTTTTCCCCAATGATGCAGAAATTTTGTGCTTTTCTTTTGTTTAATTATTCTCATTTTTTCTTTCTTCTTTTGGTGTCTTCCTTGGAGTCGTCTTGACCCCCCCCCCAAGCTAGCAGCCGTGGGTCTCACACATCAGGGTCCAAGGACGATTTTTTTTTTCCGAATCGTGATCTCGCGATAACACATGGCGTTGCTGGAAATAATTTCGACGCGGCAACTTTGCGGAACAGGTATTAAATAGAACCCCCCTTTCGTCGAGTCCAGCACCGCTTCCCCCCCTCCGCGGCGCTGTGGTTGGTCGGCCCACCCCTCTGACGCCTCACAACGGCGCTCCTGAAACGCAACCTCTGACAACGTTTGCACCGCCGTCCACACGGCGCAGAGAGAAGAAAGGGAAAATGGTATAGAGTGGGTTCCTGTCAACTATATACCATCATCCCTTGATACTTGGCAAGAAACATGTAGCAAAGTAGAATGACATCTGAAATTGATGGGTACCCTCGTGAGGGAACCCGCTCGGGTTTACTGTACCGGCCCCCTTGACGGTGTTTGCCCATGGTCACTCTCCCCTTCTTCTCTTTCTTTGATTTTGCTTTGGAGATCTTCTTTGACGTTGTTGTTTCTCCCAGACGGGTTGTACTCGTTGCTTTCTTTCTCATTCCCATGTTGTCGTAATATCTATTTTGCATCACCACAATACGCTCGCGCTTCACTTAGACGCAGGCCGTCACAAAAATACCACTCTCTCTATCCGAACCCGACCGCCCGTGCGACCGTCCCGAAATAGCCGTCTTCCGAGATCGACTAGAACCGTGCCCGTGCCCGCGCCCGTGCTCGTGCCCGTGCACACACACACGTACACACCCCGCGAGCGCTCAAGATGCCTGACAAGGTGCTCCTGACCACCCTCGGCATCAACGTGCTCTTCCTGGCCACCGGCGCCCTCGAACTCGGCTTCTGCCTCGTCGTCCGGGGCCTGCTCGACAAGGAGCCCGACGACGGCCGCGATGCCGTCCGCCACCTGCTCCATCGCCAGTTCCCCCTCGACGCCGGCGTCGCCAATGCCAGCATCATCCTCGCGACCTCGGTCTTTGCCCTCGCCGGCCTCGCCTCCAAGGGCCGCTCCATGCTCAAGCTCAGCGGCTATCTGATTTCGTTTTGCGCCATCTTCACGCTGTGTCTCGGCGTCGTGCTCTGGGTCATGACGCTGCGCGTCAAGGAGCAGTTCTTCCCTGTATATCTCGACCAGGAGCCGTCGGTACAGTCGTCAATTCAGACTTCGGTAAGGCCAACTCTGGAAGCTGGTGGGGCGGAGAAGGAGCAAAAGGAAAACGAAGAAAAAGAAGAAGAAGAAGCAGCAGGAAGAAGAAGAAAATAGTACTAATGGGATTGTCTAGTTTGGATGCTGTGGCTACTTTAACGCCTCCACACCGGCCTTTATTACCGATTCGACGTGCCCGAGCCCGGCCGCCGCGGCCCTGTTCCGCGGCTGTGCGACGTCCATCTCTAGCTTTGCCAACATTGCGCTCGACGTCATCTTTACTGCCCTCTTTGGCATGGTTGGTACGCTAGAATACTATAGAGGGAAACGGTGTAATTACTGCACAGGATGCTAACATGTGTAGGCGTCGACGCCGTCTTTATCCTTTCCATTGCCGCGCTCGTCAAGGTCCGCAAGGAGCGCGAGCGTTACCGCCACATTGACGAAAAGGGCGGCTTCCAGCAATTTTAGGCGGAAAAAGATTGCTGTTGGCTCAACTTTCCATGGCCCGGTCTGATGGTTCACTGCCCTGCATCATAACGTGTCTCCTTTTAATCAACGCAGGTTACAATCCTGACTAGTTTCGAGTCCCAAATAATCTCCTTTAATTAGCGCAGAAAAGACTACACACTCGTTTCATCAAGTCTCAAATAAAAATCATTTAAAAGTCATATTATCTAATTGTACGGAATTTCATAGGTGAAAGAAGCCCGAGGGAGAAGTGTAAAAGGCTTTGCCTGCTTCTATCCAAGCCTTTCAAATCCACCGCTAGCCAGATACTATGAGACCCAGCAAGATAATGTCTATCACGACTGCCGCCTTTCCAAACGCCGTGTGCTGCTAAAAGAAAATAGTCATGAGGATGCTCTTCATACCGCAGAGTCGGTCGTAAGTGTATTGGCCGGCCGCTGTGTGGACGGCTCACCAGGCGGCGCGCTGTGTGTAGAGGCCCGCCCGCCTTTACCCTTCCACCACGAAAACGACAACATGTTGCTGACCGAGTCAGTAAAGGAGTCCCGCTTCTTCAGGTGACGCCGCGCGACAAGCCCAGGGAACCCGGTGCTCTTGCGTCGTCGTCGCGGCGGCCGTCGTGTGAACGTATCCGAGTGCGTGCTGCCCTCCTCCGGAATCGTTGCCGCCCCGCTAACGGCTCTGCGGATACCGAGCAAAAGACCTGTAGACTCAGTCACGCCTGGCATTGTATTGGCCCGTAGACGGCCCACGGGCGAGTTGACTTGTTCGTCTTCCAGCTCGCCCCAGATTTCGGCATCTTCTGCCCATCGAAACGTCTTTTTGGTCGGCGTCATGGGCGTCGACTCGGCAGTTGCAAACGTGCTGTAGGAAGGGA
This sequence comes from Beauveria bassiana ARSEF 2860, assembly GCF_000280675.1. NCBI lineage: Eukaryota > Fungi > Ascomycota > Sordariomycetes > Hypocreales > Cordycipitaceae > Beauveria > Beauveria bassiana. Next base: position 427,389 of record NW_007930855.1, read on the forward strand.
ACGCCTCTTCAGACTCAGCGACCGCCTCTCCGCTGAGAAGTGACTCCTCTTCACCCTCTGTATCCTCTACCATACCCAGGCCAGGTGCCAGCGTAGACTGGCCAACGCCAGGAGCATGCTGCTCATCGCTGAGACGCCATGAGAGGGCAAGGACGCCACTCAATAAGATTGCCGTACCCAGGCTGATGATACAAGCCCGCAGCGGTGAAATGAAGCTTGTTTGGTTAAAGTATATTAGACCGTCCAGAATGGCGATAATGTTATAAACGCAAAAAACGAGGGGATACAAAACCGACGTTGAAACAAGCTTGAGGCCCCGGTGTAGATAGTAAAGCTGGCACAGAGCCAGCGAGACAAGTGCCAGCACAATGGCCCAGGCCTGCCAGTGAATAAATTGGTTCTTACCAGCCACGGTCTTGATGACCAGCTCGACGGCCGATTTGGCAAATAGTAGAGCGTGCGCTGACAGATCGCCGCTAATGACACCATACGAAATGCCTTGAATAAGTCGAAACCGAGAGCTGTGGGAGATGCTGGATATTCTAGTCGTCACATCGGTCACCACCGCCAGTGCCACCACTAACAGCGCCTGCAGGACCATCCACACGATAAAGGGCCTGCGCGCCATGAGAACCAGCAGTTCGTCCAAGTTATGGGCCGGCGACGGAATAGCACCAAATACGGCAATGAGGATGGCGCCGGTGGTGACGAGAGAAGTGCCGGCGAGCGACCAGCGCGTAAAGGGCTCGCTGAGGATGAGGGTTGCACATATGGAGTTGAAGACGAGGCCCGCGGCCTGCAACGTCGAGAGCACGGGCAGCGGAAGCGTCGAAATTTGCACCGAGCTGCCGAGGAGGTTGGCGACGATGAACATGCCCATGCCGACCTGCCAGCGGCGGCGGCGATAGGGCGGGCGGCGGACGTCGTGAGGGCCCTTTTCGTCCTCGAGAATGTGCGACTTGCGCTGCAGCGTCAGTCCTAGGCTCTGCACACTGGTCGACATGAGGCCAACGATGATTCCTAGCTGCGGCCCATCCATTAGCATGTCGGTGGAGGGGTCATGACTGGGTAGCGGCGTACAGCAATGCTCCCGCCGGGGGAGATGCCGCCAAACGGCTCCATTGCGCTATTGGTAGATGGCACACATCTGGCGTCGGAGAATTATATAGGTGCAATCAGTATCACCGCATGAGAAGCGACGTGGTACTTCGAGACGTGGGTAGATGGAGGTTGCGATGTAGGACACAGTCTCGAGACGCTGCCCTTGGGACCACCGCCGGTTCGGATATGACTAGAGGAGAGTGCCGTCGATCGGGCGGCGGCAGAGAGGTACAAGATTCTGGGGGTGAGGAAAAAGAATGATCGAGCAGTAGGGAGAAAGGACGAGATCTAACGGTGAAGGGAGCAATAGAGCGAGGGTTGTGCACCTGATGTGGTGGACATGGGTTCAGAGACGCATGGGTAAATGGGGAATGCAGGCGCCACGAAGTCGCACTCTAATCGTCAGGGGTGTCAAAGCGCCACAAAGTGTTGTTCAGGCAAAGTGTGGCTGGTGCAGTCACCTGACATTGACTAAAGGACGTCATTCCATGATTCTGTTACAGCGCTGTCTGGGCCCCCAACGGCGCTACGAACCGCTAAGCTGCCCCAGAAAGCTCCCACACTGCACCAAGTAACTGTGGCTGGTGCTACCTTGCTACCTGTAATTACAAGCGCCGTGGATGCTGGCGGGACGAGCTTCCTGCGGCCAACTCCACCCTCCACCTACAGACGACAGCAACCGGCCTCTGCTTGCACGACATCACGGCGATTCATCGACAATCACGGCCTCGCATTTCAGTTTCTTGCCCTCCCATACTCCCTTTTTCCAGTACAACCGAGACATATAAATAGCTGCCGACATGTCGCAACACGCATTGTCCGACCAGCAGGTGCGCCATGATCCCCAGCGAAGCGTGGGAAGCCGAGAGCACTTTCATCGTCCATGCCTGCAGGCCGGCGTCATGCGGCTCTCTCTCCCACTCACTTGTAAAACAGTGCAGCTAATACCAAGACCCAATCATGACAGGTCGACAATGAGCTCCGCAAGATGACGGCGTTTATCAAGCAAGAAGCCATGGAAAAGGCGCGCGAGATTGAAATCAAGGCCAACGAGGAGTTTGAGATCGAAAAGTCCAAGCTCGTTCGCCAGGAGACGGATGCAATTGACGCCCAGTACGAAAAAAAATCCAAGCAGGCCACCATGTCGCAGCAGATTACACGATCGACCGTCGCCAACAAGACCCGCCTCAAGGTGCTCGGCGCCCGCCAGGAGTTGCTGGACAGCATATACGAGACCACGCGCCAGAAGCTCGCTGAAGGCACCAAGGATAAGGCCAAGTACCAGAAGACGCTTGCCGGCCTGGTTCTCGAGGGCCTGTACACGATGAACGAGGCGGACGTGCAGGTGCGCGGCCGCAAAAAGGACGCCGACGTGATCAAAAAGGCTCTTGATGACGCCGCCAAGACGTATAAGAAGCAGGTGGGCAAGGACGTCAAGCTGGCCCTTGATGAGGAGAACCCCCTCCCAGACGCAAGGTGGGTGAAAAGCTGTCGCTTGCCGTGAGATGGTTGCTAACAATCACAGTGCTGGTGGTGTCATCATTGTCGGCTCCAAGGGCAAGATTGAGATTGACAACACCCTCGAGACCCGCCTCAAGCTGCTCGAAGTCTCGGCCGCCCCCCGCGTCCGCGAGGCTCTGTTTGGCAAGAATGCGAACCGCAAGTTCTACGACTAAGCTGCGCCACCCAGCTTGCCTTGTTGGAGATAGATGGTAACCCCTCGAGAATGCGTGGTTACTTGGTCCCAGAAAAGCAATAATGGGCTGGACGGGACCGAGAAAGGAACGGCACACTCACTCACGTTGCCAGTGATCTCAATTGTATGCATTGTTATTGGCCTGGTCGTTTCGTTCCTTTTTGATTGTAGCTTAGAGGTTGTATCATAAACATATTCATAGGTCCAGTCCCACACTCGTGATTCGCTGCAAATTCGGGTATCTTGGCATTATACACGCGGCATTGGCCGGGTTCATTTGTTATCGAAACAGTAGTCGGCGATGCTATCGACCTCTGGCTACGGTGCAATCCATAAAAATGTCCTCTGGGTCTGTCTGCAGCTCCGGTTGTGACTTCAGCGGAGGCGCCGATTCCTGCTTCAGCGCTGGCTTTGGCGACGGCAGTTTGTTCCGAAAAAAGCTCTTCATGAACTCCTGCTGCCTGGGCAAATCTCTCCGCTTCTCCTGTCCGGGTAGGTCAAAGATGCTTCTGGCCTGCTTGCGGCGGGTGCGCACCGTGTGCGTGACGCGCTTCTGCACCCACTCGACGACCGACTTGGTCTCGGTACGCGCGAGCTTCATGCCGGTGTCGTTTGTGCGGCGCCAAATATCGTTGAGTCGGGCAGCGAGCTCGTCAACGCGCGCGTTGAAGCGGTCCTCGGCGTCGACGTCGTCGGGCCCAAAGGCGAGTACGGAGCCGTCGTCGACGGCCATGTCGAGAATGAGGATGGCGGCGCGCAGCTCGGCAAATTCGGTGCGCGGGCCGACCTGGAAGGCCGGCGCGGCGAGGCGGTCGATGATGGCCTGCAGCGTGACGGCCTCTTCGGGGGCACGCCGGGCGAGCGAGGCGTCGTGGAAGAGAAAGGTGGCAGCGAGACGGCGGCGCAGGTCGTGGGCGCGGCGGGAGCTGGTGGGGAGGCTGAGGAGAGCGTTGATGCGGATGCACTGGGAAGAAAAGTTGCCGAGAAGCAGCGCGCAGGTATCATGGCACTGCGATGGTTAGCGGTTGCAGTGTGCTGAGAAGTGTTGCGACTTACAAAGGCGTCCCATTCTTTGGAGGGGATAGTATCGATGATGGCCTTGAACGCGTCTTCGAACTGATTGTTGAGATGGACGTTGGAAATGATGAGCCTGTCCATGGCCATTCGAAGTAGTATTTGTAGTGCATATTTTCTGGTTTCCACTGGCAGATTTGATGATGTGTCCTTAAGGAGCAACATCACGGACAGGAGGGGAGCCCAGTCGTGACCTTTGTAAACATCCTCGCTGACTTTGGAAACGCTAATTTCTCCACGGTCCATCGACAAATCTCGAGCCCCAAGTCGCTCCCATACTGATTTTAGACAATCTGGCGTGAACAGCGACGCTATCTGCTCGGGGCAGATGACGATGAGGTTACAGAGCTCCGTGCGGGCCACGACCGACTTGGCGGTGCAAATCTCGTCCAGTACCCAGAGAAAGATGTCGTCGGGCATTCCGCCCTGGCTCCCAACGACGTTGAACAGGAGGCCTGACACGAGGTTCTGCTCGCGCACGCGCTGGTTGCCCTTGGTCAGTAAAGACCAGTGCCCCTGTGTCGCCGCTGGCGGCGGGCTCGACGCGGCAGCGGGCCCGTCAAGATGGGGTTTGAAGAAGCAGTACCGCAGCTCCTGATGACCCGGATCCGCGCGCTGGACGGTACGCAGGACCTTGTGCGCATCGCTTCGCTTCTCACTGGCGACGAAATCCGATAGCGCGCTGTGCGACTGCGGGATGCTGGCAGCAGCAGGCGTGGACGGTAGCGGCCGCGCTGTCCCGTCGCGCACAGGCTCACTCGCGCGCAGCTCGCTCGCTTGCAGGGCCGTGTCGCGGCGTGCGTCCTTGGCGAGCGCCTTGAGGTCGAACCGGTGCTTGGGGATGACGGCCAGCGGCGAGCGATGCAGGGCGGCGCGCTTGCTGGCCCGCGACGGCGTGGCGAGAAGCTGTGGCCGGGAAGAGGCGGCGGCGGCAGCGGTGGTGGGATGCGGGCGAGAACCCCCGAGAAGGGTGGAAAGGTCCTCGAGCGAGCTATCAGAGAAGCTGCTGTCGCTACCGTCGTCGTCGGAGGCGGCAATTTCCTTGACGCGGTTGGGGGGCGTCTGCGGCCTGCTGAGTGGAGATGAGGCCATGCGAAATATGTAGGACAGGGGTCTTTTGTGTGATCCCAGTTGCTGGCTCAGGATTAGTAGGATATGAATTTGTCTTGATGTTCTAGCAGGGCTTCGATGTAATATTTTCCGTCTTATCTGGACATGTTGTGCAAAGCTTGATGTACAAGCGCGTAGCCTTGATATGTCGATGGCGACGGGCAAAATGGTTGGCCCACAAACAGATCTGACTCCACCAACTTGCAGGTGAGGTTGCTGCTACGCGACCTTGGCGACCCTACCGGGAATAACAAACCCAAATCTGAACCTTGATGAGAATGTCTAGCCGTTGCTTTAAAAAATGTTGTTGGCCTCTATTTTGATCTTGAAGATATACCAAGTACGGTAGCGAAATTTCCTGCACTGAATTAAGATACTTGGTGTCGGTAGCAGTACTTTGGTGCTGGAAGCACTGGCTCAGACTTACAGTGGTCCACTGTAGTTCTAGGGCTAATACTGACGCCAATTCTGCAACAGGCGCAGCTAAGACAGAGATTGCACTTGAACTTGGTCGAACTTCAACCACGGTCAACCAACACTCATAAGTATCTTCTTCGTATAGCGAAGCTGCAGAAAATGGCCACCGAGTTGTTCATACGTGCGCCGCTGATTGTCCCACTGCCATAGCTCGAGTCCGTCGTCACCATCACTGCCTTGGCCATGTCTACAAAGTAGACATCATTATTCGACCCAACAGCCTGCACCTTGATTCGATACCTGTGATACACCTTGACCTCTACATTGACGCTCTGAATCTGCGTCCAGGTCTCGCCGTCCCCATGCCCGAGCACCAGAGTCCCATCCGAGGCCAGATCGACGTAGTATCCCTTGTACGCGTTGAGCCCTCGCCCGGGCAACGAGAGCCTCGACCCCGCAGATGTCACAACGGTGGTCTCGATGCACCAGCCCTTTACCGCGCAGTGGCTCGAGTCCGAGACGAACACAATGCCGTTTTCGCTGCCTAGTATGGCATCAGGCGCGTCCCTTCATACATGGACGCCGGGCAGCAAGGCGGAGCCCATCGGCGGTGGCGGCAAGTCTGAAAGTGACGCCAACAGGGGGATGTACACGACTTATCGTTGCGCTGGTTATTGTGGGCTCGATTCTTGGGTTCTTCTTGATGATTTGGCGGTTGTGGTGTGCAAAAAGAGCAATAAAGGACTAGCTAGGGAGGAAAATCCTAGCTGGCAAGGGAATAGTAGGCACATCAAGGTACTTGACGAGTATAATACTGATCAACTAGAGATGCCGAGCAATATTGGAGCATAGCAACAGGTGAGTCAGAGAAACTAAGAGAAGGCTTTTGTGAAAGGGGGATGGTAAGATTTTTATATATACATAATATCAACCTTATTGTAACGTGAGATACTGTGCCTAGACTCAGAATAGGCTCTACATTTACCCAACATGTAACCTGACTGGAATACTCATGCCCGTGATTGGTGAATCGACTACAGCTTACCTTGGCCTGCTTTCAGGTTGGCCGTGCAAATTGTTTTCCTTCTTTTGACGTTTTACTAACAGCGTTATTCAGGTGTCTCCAAGATGCTTTCAAGTCTTGCTTTACCGTTGGGATGTGTGGGCTTCTTGTTCTTTGGATGACTCATTGGCTTAGCTGTAGGTGACAATGCTGCGGTAGTGGATGCAGACTTTGACTTTGCTTCGGAAGCTGACTTTGTCTTCGTTTTAGAGGCTGTCTTTGCCTTCGTTCTACAGGCTGTCTTTACATGTGTCGTAGAATCTGGCTTTGCGGTGGCTTTAGAAGCTGACTTGTTCTGCGCCTTAGAAGTAGACTTTGCCTGTGTCTTAGGTGTAGGCTTTGCATTTGTTTTGTTTTAAAGGCTGGCTTTACATGTGTTGTAGGAGCTGGCTTTGTGGTGGCTTTAGAAGCTGACTTGTCTTGCGCCTTGGAAGTAGACTTTGCCTGTGTCTTGGGTGTAGGCTGTGCCTGTGATTTCGGGGCCAATTTTGCCTGAGACTTGGATACCAATTTTCGCTTGCTGTTGGATACAGACTTTGCCTGTATCTTGCATGTGGACTTCGCTCGTGTCTTGGGGCTGTCGCTCTTGGCCTGATGTGGCAGGGTTGAAGCATTAGCCTGTGAAGCATTCGCCTCGACCCGTAGCTTTTGATTGTCAATTTCTCTGCGACGCTTCTTGGTAGATTGGTTTACAGTCGCTCTACTGGTCGAAATCTGTGTATGTGTCAACGCAGTGGATTGCTTATCGCAAACCGTTTAGCTACGCACAGTGACTGCCCAGTATATTGAAGCCCCGGTCTTGTAAAGATAGAGCTTTTCCATGATGGCGTGCCGTTTTCGCCTGAGGTCGACTTCATGATACTCAGACGTCTTGAGAGATTTCCGTGAATGATGTGGCCACGGCCGGGTTTTCAGGACTTTTGGATGCGGAAACATGCTTTTCCAGTCATCAACCCTGTCAACGGGCCAGTACTGGTAGAGGCAATTCCCAGCGCCCTCAATTTCAGGGTGAGCCAACATAATTCTGAACTTGTCCGGATCACAGCAAGCGGTGAGCCATGGCTCTTCGATATTTTGATAGTACGACTCGTGGTCTGGGTTAAATCGATCGGGGGGATGGCGCGCCAGCACAACCACTTCGCTGCCCGTGCTGATAAAGAGGGCAAAGAGAATTGATGCGGCGTGCACGTAGAGACACCATTGGCGGTCGTTCTTTATGTTGCGGCGGCAACTTGGGTTGGACTTGTCCATCAACGGACCCATTGCTTGTGTCAGCGACTTTCGATCATGCTGGCGGGCCCAATCCTCTGCTTGCTCAAACCCAATGCCGCTCCATAAGACCATTCTATGCGGCTCGCAGGCGCTGTCGAATCGCGCCCAAACTTGAGCAGCCTCGTAGAGGTTGACTGACCCAAGCCATTTGTCAACATCCATTGTGCGGCAAGCATCGGCACTTTGGTCTCAGTAGCTGAGCGTTACTGAATTGTTACATAATGCGCAAAAGATTAGAATACAAGTTGGACCTGGCATATCTATAGTAGCCCCGCGCCCGATCCTCGGTCAGAAACCCGACGTCATGCTTAGCGAAGCAGAGAGCGCCTTTCAGTATCTGGTCGGCCGCAAACGGCAACTGTGTTGAGGCGCACAGCAATTCGCCACAACTACCGTATGGTTGTAAACTTGTACTAACGACTGATAGTCATAATGGCAGCACATATGCAGGTCGACTCCTTGCGTCTGGGGTCGTAGTGTCTTGCAGCAGGGGTGCAGGGCAGGGCAGCAAGCTATTAGTTCTGAATACTATGAAGCTACGTAGTCGTTTATGGTTGCTAGTTTGAGTGACTTTTAGATGCATAGCGAGAAGAGACAAGAGTTTGCAATATGCACATCAGGACAGTGAGATGGCACCATGTCGACATGACACGGAAGCGCAACAATAAGGACGATAATTTGCGCGCGGTGCTGATGGCCAATGACGTCGCGGGGGGCCAGTCCAACGATCAGCCAGTGGCGGCGGGCTGCAGAGGCTGGCTGCAGCAAATCATTGCGCAATGCAGGCAATGCGCACGACGGAAGCGCGGAAGAGCGAGTGAGCGAGAGCGAGCGTTGGATTTGAGATTTGGAAACGGCCAAGAGACGAGTCCGAGGCTGAATGTAAATCCGAGGGACCCGCGCCTGCCAGTGAACAGGCTTCGTGTCCACAGCGGATTCATGTATTTGTCGATGACTCGTTACCGACAAAACTCATGAGGCGGGGAGCGATGCGACATCTAGGGTGCCAAATTGATAAGCATGGTTTGACTCACTTGTCTCTACGCACAGCAAGAGGTTTGTACCAGTATTTGATGAATTGACGAGCATGCGACATAATGGAACGGCCACGCCAGCGCTGTTTCAGCCCAGCGGCGAGGGACGGGATTAGCGTGAAGACAGATTAGACAGACGAAAAGATTACAGGCCGTTTTCAAGATAAATTGGGTCGCTGTGGTCCATGAAGATTGAAGAACAACGGGAGGCGCTGAGCCGCAGAGCTAATAAGGCCTGCTGCGACTCGCCCATTCGTGCGTGTCGGCTCCAGTCGTATTTGAGCATTATTGAAGAAAAGGAAATACAAAAAAAATCAAGGACAGCAGCTGCTACCAATTTATCCGTGGCATGTGAATCAAGTTTCTGTCAGAACCCTCGTGCCCGCATGAAGTGTGTCATGAAAAACATGAATCTAACGGCAGACGGACGGACCGTGTGGATATGGGCCCAAAAGACGAGGCTATGAAAAAAGAAAATAAAAATAAGAGACAAAAGAAGCAGATGAGCCCCTAACTTATTAGGGTCCGGCCAACCCCTGGGTCTGCAGATGGGATCGGCAGCGACAGATGCCACAATACGGATACACCGATGGTTGATGTCGTCACTGAATGGGAAACCAATGCTTGTTGCCTCAAGGGAGGTGCAAGATCAAGATGTATCTGGAACCATGAATTCTTCACACAAGGCTGAACACAGCTGGCCAGCCAGACAGCCAGCCACCCCCCTTGAAGGTTGGGTTGGTCAGCGGCCACGGAGTTTCTGGCCGTATTTTAGAATTTAGCCTGGGTTCGGATACTTGGAGGTGCCCGTCGCGTCCGAGGCTGCCGGTGAATGCATACTGTACATACACCTGAGAGACGCTAAGGCGGAGAGGAGAGTACCTAGACGAGATAGGTACCCAATCGCAGTAGAAACGGCGGCACGGTACTTGTGCACGTTAACCCCGCTGCGAAACTCCGCGTGGGCGCCGCGCCACGCCGTCAAGGCTCTCAGGGGCTTATTTTGTCAATTTTTTGCCAAGGGCTTGCCTTGACATTTTTTTCTTGGTCATACCAGGGTGTCGCGGGTCGAGGCCAATCGACGAAAATGGGTAGAATATGGGAAATGTGTTCACAACCTCATCCCGAATGTTGATGGCAGGGCCGGAGCAAGCAAAGCAGGGGAGGAGGGTGTCAGAGGCTGGGCCAGTTTTGCCGACAGCAAGCGGGATGTGTATAATGCTTATAAAGCCATGCAACCCAAGACAAAAAAAATTCAAAGTTTGCTTTGCGGGAATGCTTCCTTCGCTATCGTGCGGGATCCAGTTGTCACCACAGGCAGGCACAGACTAATTTTACCCAAGCAACAGCCAGTCATGGCTATCTTGGATTTCACACCGAGGCTTTGGAGGCAGTGGGTCAAAATGCCAATTTTCTTATATTCGTTTTCTTCCCTTTTCCCCTTTTTTGGCTCGGTCTTCTCTTCCTTTGCGAGGTTATACTAAACTCGGATGAACCGGATACCAGGGTCTATTTAGGAGCCAAGAGCCAGCTGGCTGTGAAGCTAACAAAGGCAACCAGTAAAGATGCAGAGCTTATAACGGGCTTAGTGAGCATTTTACCCCATTTAGGCCCTACCCGTAGATAACTACAGTGGATGCGGCTTGAATCCGCCACTGGAAAGCGCGCTGGTCCGCTGATCCGCCCGCTAAAACCCGCCAATTGGGGTCTTGAAGCCAGTCAGCCCAGCTATTTTTTAGCACAGAAGCACCCAGCTCGTCTGCTATTCCGCCAGCACAGAAGCACTCTGAGAGGGAGACCAGCCACTTGCCAGCCAGCCTTGCCCACCTGCCTGTCCACTTGCCCACTTGCACTACCCAAATCTCGCTATGCTGGCCTCTCGCTCGCCAATTCCGTCCGCTTACCTGACTGAGCCTTCCTCTTCTTCTTCCCGTTGTCCTACCTACTGCTCGCCTCTCTTTCTGCTCGCTTCCTTCACCCCTCTCTGGTCGACTGGCCAAAGACGTCGCCTCTCTTGATCCTCTCCAATCCCAACCGGCCTTTTCGCCTCCTTGTTGAAACGTCTTCGACGCCCGTCGCGCTAGGTCTCGCCGCCTCCCTCCCTTGGCTCGGCGCGTCTCGTTCCCCCCCCATTTGGACCAGCACCGTGTTTCCCGACCCTCTGTTCAGAACCTCGCTCCTCGAGAGACACTTACTCTCCACGCCATCATATTAACAAACCATCTCAAAAAGGCCACACCGAGCCTTGCATTGGACAACATCTCGCTTCAACGGCTCAGACAGCCACGATAAGCTAAATCGCACCTGGGCTGGCCGAACCAAACGGCCTAGTCGGCGCATGTTCGCCCTTGCCTACCCATCATGCCTGATTCCTTGACCCCCGAGGCCGCCGCGGCCGACGGCGCCGACCTCGATAAGGTCCAAACCCAACGAGCTCGATGGGCCACGCGCAGAATGACAATCAAGAGTGGTAGCACCAAACGCCGCTCCCTGCTCAATCGACACAACCGCAACAAGTCGTCAGCTAGCGAAAAGAGTTCTGCCGGCGACGACGGCCACGGTCCCATGTCTATTGGCGCTGGCGACGAAGAAGACGACGATGCCGAAGCCTCCGAAGCCTCCGACGAGGACCCCGAGAATCGCACCCTCTTCTTCAATCTGCCCTTGCCCGACGACATGCTCGACGACGAAGGACATCCCACCACCAGCTACGCCAGGAACAAAATTAGAACCGCCAAGTATACGCCGTTGTCCTTTATTCCCAAAAATATCTGGTTTCAGTTTCACAACGTCGCCAACATCTTTTTCCTCTTCGTCATTATCCTGGTTGTGAGTATACCGCACCATTACTTGCTCTGACCTTTTACTCACATGCGCAGATCTTCCCCATCTTTGGCAGTGTCAACCCTGGACTCAGTGCGGTTCCTCTCATCGTCATTATCTGTCTTACCGCCATCAAAGACGCCATTGAAGACTATCGACGTACAATCACTGATATTGAGCTCAACAATGCACCTGTCCATCGTTTGATGAATTGGAATAACGTAAACGTCGAAGTCGGCGACGTCTCTACCTGGCGAAAAACGAAAAAGGTCACTTCGCGCTTCTTTGGTGGCATCTGGTACGCCATTCAGAGTCTCTGGTCCAAGCAGGCCAGACAAAAGAGAATTGAGCGCAAAGCCAAGGCCAAAGGACAAGACGAGGAAGAACCCAGGCCTTCCATTGAGACCCAGCGAACCCGCATGTCTATACGCCAGTCCATAGCCTCCAACTTTGGCCACAGAGAGTCTACCCACGAGGACATCCAGATGACGCCTGTGCCATCGCCCTCGCCTGCCGGCCACATCAAGATTCAGGAGCCTGATAAGCACGACCAGGCACGCCTTGCTGCCTTGCAGGATATGAAGACTGACATTATCAACTTCAGACACGCCCCGACTAATGCTCGTTTTAAAAAGGATGCCTGGAAAAACATTGTCGTCGGCGATTTTGTCCGCATCTACAACGACGATGAATTACCCGCCGACGTCATTATCCTCTCCACATCCGACCCTGATGGAGCCTGCTACGTGGAGACCAAGAATTTGGACGGTGAGACCAATCTCAAGGTCCGACAGGCTCTTAGATGCGGTCGCGCCCTCAAGCACGCTCGCGATTGCGAACGAGCCGAGTTTGTCGTCGAAAGCGAGGCCCCGCAATCCAACCTGTACAAGTTCAACGGCGCCATCAAATGGAAGCAAAACATTCCCGGCTACGAGGACGATGAGCCTGAAGACATGACCGAGGCCATCACCATCGACAACCTGCTTCTCCGAGGCTGCAATCTTCGCAATACCGAATGGATCCTCGGTGTCGTCGTCTACACCGGCCACGACACCAAGATCATGATGAATACTGGCATGACTCCCTCCAAGCGTGCCAGAATCGCCCGAGACATGAATTTCAACGTTGTCTGCAACTTTGGCATTCTCTTTGTCATGTGTTTGGTGTCGGCCATTATCAACGGAGCTGCTTGGGCTAGAACAGACACGTCCAAAAACTTTTTCGATTTTGGATCCATTGGTGGTAGCCCTCCAGTCACCGGCTTCATCACGTTCTGGGCTGCCATTATCAACTTCCAGAATTTGGTTCCCATCTCGCTATATATTACTTTGGAAATTGTTCGCACTTTGCAAGCCATTTTCATCTTCAGCGATGTCGAAATGTACTACGAGCCGATCGACCAACCCTGTGTGCCCAAGACGTGGAACATCTCCGATGATGTTGGTCAGATTGAATACATCTTTTCCGACAAGACAGGTACCCTGACCCAGAACGTTATGGAGTTCAAAAAGGCCACCATCAACGGACAGCCATACGGCGAGGCCTATACCGAGGCCCAGGCGGGTATGCAAAAGCGCGCCGGCATCGACGTCTCTGCCGAATCCGATCGCATCCATGCCGAAATCGCCGAAGCCAAGACTCGTTCCATTGCCGGTCTTCGCAAGATTTACAATAACCCGTACTTTTACGACGATGCCCTCACTTTTGTGGCCCCCGACTTCGTCGCCGATCTGGATGGTGAATCTGGCCCCGGGCAAAAGGAAGCCAACGAAACTTTCATGCTGGCGCTGGCTCTTTGTCACAGCGTCATCGCCGAAAAGGCACCTGGTGACTCGCCACGAATGCTGTTCAAGGCCCAGTCTCCCGACGAGGAAGCTCTTGTAGCCACTGCTCGCGATATGGGCTTTACGGTTCTCGGCAGCTCCAGTGACGGCATCGACGTCAATGTCATGGGCGAAGACCGTCACTACCCGATCCTCAACACCATCGAATTCAATTCTACCCGCAAGCGAATGAGTTCCATTGTCAAAATGCCCGATGGCCGCATCGTTATCTTCTGCAAGGGTGCAGACTCGGTCATTTATTCTCGTCTCAAGAAAGGGGAGCAGCGTGAGCTTCGTCAAGAAACCGCCGAACACTTGGAAATGTTTGCTCGTGAGGGTCTCCGTACTCTCTGCATTGCGATGAAGGAGCTCACCGAGGAGGAATACCGAGCTTGGAAGAAGGAGCACGATGTCGCTGCTTCTGCTCTGGAAAATCGTGAAGAAAAGCTAGAAGCTGCCGCTGAGCTTATTGAGCAAGATTTTCTGCTTCTCGGTGGAACTGCCATCGAGGATCGCCTTCAAATAGGCGTCCCTGATACCATTGAGCTCCTCGGACAGGCTGGTATTAAGCTCTGGGTCTTGACTGGCGACAAGGTTGAGACCGCCATCAACATTGGTTTCTCATGTAATCTGCTCAACACGGACATGGAACTCATCCACCTCAAGGTGGATGAGGAAGCTGGTGACGATGTCTCCGACGATATGCTACTTGACGAGTTGGAAAAGAGCCTGGACGAGAACCTCGGCCAGTTTGGCATAACGGGCAGCGACGAGGACCTCAAGGCTGCCAAGAAGAATCACGAACCCCCTGGCCCTACGCACGGACTGGTCATTGATGGCTTTGCTCTCCGATGGGCTCTTCACGACCGACTCAAGCAAAAGTTTCTTCTTCTCTGCAAGCAGTGCCGTTCCGTTCTTTGCTGCCGTGTAAGCCCCGCCCAAAAGGCTTCGGTTGTTGCCATGGTGAAGAATGGTCTCGATGTCATGACTCTGTCTATTGGCGATGGTGCCAACGACGTAGCCATGATTCAAGAGGCCGACGTCGGAGTTGGTATTGCTGGTCTCGAGGGTCGACAAGCCGCCATGTCTTCTGACTACGCCATTGGTCAATTCCGCTTTCTGCAGCGCCTGGTCCTGGTTCACGGGCGATGGTCGTACCGTCGTCTGGCTGAGAGTATCAGCAATTTTTTCTACAAGAACATGGTTTGGGTCTTTGGCTTGCTTTGGTTTCAGATCTACTGCGAGTTTGACATTACCTACCTGTTCGAATACAGTTACATTATCATGTTCAATTTGTTCTTCACATCGGTCCCTGTCGGCGTTCTTGGTGTCCTCGACCAGGATGTCTCGGACAAGGTCTCACTGGCTGTGCCTGAGCTCTACCGCACTGGCATCGAACGGCTAGAATGGACGCAGAGAAAGTTTTGGCTCTACATGTTTGATGGTGTCTACCAGTCCGTCATGGCTTTCTACGTGCCGTACCTCATCTTTTTCAATTCTCGCCCCGTCACATTCAACGGTCTCGCCGTCGACGACAGGTATCGACTGGGTGCCTACGTTGCGCATCCCGCTGTTGTGACTATCAATGCGTACATTATGATTAACTCGTACAGATGGGATTGGCTCATGCTACTGATTATTGCCATCAGTGACTTGTTTGTCTTTTTCTGGACCGGTGTCTACACTTCTTTTACCTCTTCGGCTACATTTTACAAGGCAGGCGCCGAGATTTACGGAGAAGCGTCCTTTTGGGCTTGTTTCTTCATTGTCCCTGTTCTTTGCCTATCTCCTCGATTTTCTATCAAGGCGATGCAGAAAGTCTTTCGCCCATACGATGTTGACATTGTTCGCGAGCAAGTATTTCTGGGCAAGTTTGATTATCTCAATGAAGCGAAGGAGAAGGATGATGGCAAAACGGACTCGAGGAGCCAAGGATCTCACGGCAGCTCCAAGAGGAGCTCGAGAAAGTCGAAGCATATGCAGTACGCCAGTGTTGACGAGGACTTGCGACCCATTTACCCGCCATCGACGGTGACACGAGATACATACAATGGGGCACATAGCCAGCAAGGTAGTGCCGATTCGACTCATATGCCGCGACACTCTGTTGAAAACCCCCTGCACCGGCTCTCGACGGACCGACCGCGACCGTCATATGACCGCATGCGCGCTTCAATGGACCGTACGCGCGCCAGTTTCGAAGCTAGCAATGACTTTACTTCGGCTGCTCGTCTGTCGCGGATAGAGTCGTCACACTCTCGTGGAAATTCGCACTCACACTCGGGCATGATTCGGAGTCGCCTTCGTGCCCTTTCATCTCTGTCCAAGAAATCAGACGCCTAGTGGCCGTGTGAGCGCCTATCATCTGAAGGCGAGTCTTGAAAGGAGTCGTGCGTATCCGCTTGTACATAATCGACGACTCATAATGTCACCATTTCTTTACCATTTTCGCCTGCGGAGCCGTGTCGCCTTTACCACGTGGACACGGGCACTGCTTGTTGACGACTTTGCATGAGCCATTTACGGGGTACTACACTCGAGTACTACATTTTACAGCACCGGTTGGAATACAGACAGACGGAAGCGAGCTGCGGACTTGCCGGCACAAGTCTCGCTGGGAGCGAATCACTGCGAGGCCGCGTTGGCACTTGTTGTTTTTGGCGCTGCCTTTTGCGGTGCATTTGGATGCGCTATTGATTCTGGCCTACTTGATGCGCGCTTTCTACATCTATTTGATACCGTCACTTTACTCTCTTTTTCCTTTAATTGCGATTGCATCTTAGAAATTCTCCTGCATTGACAAGATGCAGAACTCACACACCCACTACCGCTTTTTTCCTTATTCTAGCAGTTTTTGTCTATACACATTGCCTTTTTTCTTTATTTTTTTGTTCAATCAGGTTTATTGAAGGTGGAGGACAAAGGACACTTGCAGCTTAGGCGTTTTCTTGTATCATTTTCTGGGAGATGGTTTATCTTGGTTGTACAAGGAGAGGAGGAAAGCAAGAACTGGACTCGTTATTTGCGTATGTTCTTGTCTGCTTGAAATAAAAATACCGAGGAAGTGAGAGATGGATATCAGATGTACATAGCATTGCCCATCCAGCGTTTGGAGCGACTTTTTCTTGAGAAGATGAAGAATACAAGCACGTTGAAAGTAAACATATCCCAACCTTCCCCTTCTAAAACATATTCTCTGAAGGCAGGTAGTTACACTTCTACTCCTTCTCTCCCTCTTCATCAGCATCCATCACTACAACTTTGTCGTCCTGAACGTCATCTCCGCTAAGTGATGGACTCCTATACCCCCGACAGAACTCGGCGTCTCTCCGGACCAGCTTCCGCTGCCAATGGATGACCTTGTACGCGTTCTTCGCGGACTCTAGGAGAGCTCTCATTTCAACCGAGTCATGTTGTGTTCTGCCACCGCTCAACCCTCGAGTCCATATGCCGATTTTGCCGCTGCGTCGAACCTCAGTCTCGAAAATGCAAACGACGTCTGCAACCGCACATCAGTAGTCTATCTCCTCCGCGATCTCACTAACCATATCATTCTGTAGTACGGAGTAGCTTGCCATCGATAAACGACGCGAACGAGCTGAGCTGCATGCCACATCACATGGCCCCCTTCAACACCGCGTTCTGCATCTGCCGCGGAGAATTGATTCTCGACTTCGTTCCATATCGTTATTGAGGGCTTGAACATTCATAGCAATATCGGTACCCCCGAGCCGTGCAGTGTCGTAACTTGGGGTGGGGGGCGCTCGGAGATGCGTTGCCCCACACCAGCTCTTCCAAAAAAAGGCAGCAAATGAAGTGACCCCCGACCAACCCTCCTTTCAGGACAGAGCTTCTTTGGAGTTGCCAATTGCGCTTGCTCTTCGTTCAGCCGGCCGCCATGGAAGCGTTCAAGGCCCATGTGCTGTCGCTCATCCGCAGCGGCAGCAGCTATGCCCAGCCATACCTTGACCATGTCCCGTAAGTCAAGCAGTGTGACTGTGTGACATCCCCCTGGTGGGATATCACTTCCCAAAACACCACCTAACGCTCAGCAGGAAGCTTCTTCTGCAAGGCAGCGTCGCCGTACTCGTACTCATCCTCTCCGTCCTCTTCTTCCGCGCCTCTCAAGCCTCCGCTGCTGGCCGTCCCCGGCGCTACATCGTCGATCCTCCGACCCCCAAGTCCTCCTCCTCCTCCTCCTCCTCCTCGACCAAGCCCGCCGCCGTCAACTCCTCCCACATTGCCTGCTACGCGCCCGCTACAGGCCAGTTCCTCGGCAACGTCCCCGAGGCATCAACCGCCGACATTGACACCGCCATTGCCGCAGCGGCCAAGGCCCAGCGCGCATGGAGCACCACCACGTTTGCGCAGCGCAAGGCCGTGCTGCGCTCCATGATGCAGCACGTCATGGACCACGCCGAGCAGATTTGCCGCGTGGCCGGGCTCGACAGCGGCAAGACGCTCGTCGACGCGCAGCTCGGCGAGATCATGGTCACGGTGGAGCGCCTGCAGTGGACGCTGCTGCACGGCGAAAAGGCGCTGCGCCCGGAGCGCCGCCCGACGAACCTGCTCATGATGTACAAGCGCAACACGGTGCGCTACGAGCCCATGGGCGTCGTCGCGGCGCTTGTCAGCTGGAACTACCCGTTCCACAACATGCTCGGACCCATCATCAGCGCCATCTTTGCGGGCAACGGCGTTGTGGTCAAGGTCTCGGAACAGACGGCGTGGTCGAGTGCCTACTTCACAAACATTGCGAGGGGCGCGTTGGCGGCGCATGGTTTTGACACCGACTTGGTGCAGACGTTTGCGTGCTGGCCCAAGGAGGCTGAATACCTGACGTCGCATACTGGCATCTCGCACATTACCTTTATCGGCAGCCAGTCTGTCGCGCACCACGTCGCTGCGTCGGCGGCCAAGGCTCTCACACCCGTCGTGGCCGAACTCGGCGGCAAGGACCCCTTCATCATCCTCGACTCGGCCAAAAAGGACCTCCCACGCATCGCGGAAGTGATTCTCCGCGGCACGTTCCAGGCCGCGGGACAAAACTGCATCGGCATCGAGCGCGTAATCGCGTCCGGCCAGGTCTACGACAAGCTCGTCGACATGCTCGCGCCCCGCGTCCGGGCCATCCGTCTAGGCCCCGACGCCGACATGGGCGCCATGATCTCGTCCGCCTCGTTTGATCGCCTCGAGGGCCTGGTGCAAGCCGCCGTCGCTCAGGGCGCCCGTCTGCTCGCTGGCGGAAAGCGCCACGTCCACCCCGACTACCCCGACGCCACGTACTTTGAGCCCACGATGCTTGCCGACGTGACGCCCGACATGGACATTGCCTGCCAGGAATGCTTCGCGCCTGTCCTGACCCTCATGCGCGCCGAGGCCTCGACGGCCGACGCCATGCTCGCCATCGCCAATGCGCCCAGCTTTGGTCTCGGCGCCTCGGTCCACGGCTCTGAGCGTGACCCGGCCATGGAGCCCATCATTCGCGGCCTCAAGGCTGGCATGGTGGCTGTCAACGATTTCGCCGTCTACTACGCCGTGCAGCTACCGTTTGGCGGCGTTCGTGGCTCCGGATATGGCCGGTTCGCCGGCCAAGAGGGTCTGCGCGGCCTGTGTAATATCAAGAGCGTATGCGAAGACAGGTTCGGATGGCTGGGCATCAGAACGGCAATTCCTCCGCCGATCCAATATCCTGTGCCGAATCAGAGGCACAGCTGGCGATTTGCGCACGGAGTCGTGCAAGTTGGCTACGGAGGGGGCCCGACAAAGGTCAATGGCCTGACGTCCATGCTGAAAAACATGTAAAATGCAACGTGACCGGGCCAAAGAAACAAAGGATAATTTGTATTATAAATTAATAATTTCATCAACAATTACAGTCACAAAAGCTCATGGAAACAGAAGCATGCGAATACGGGTGTGCATTTCTCAACTACCTATGGAACCTGTCACAGATCTTCCTGACTCCAATAAAGATCTAAGACTTCAGGTCATCTTTCATGAGCTAGCCCTCAAAACCACCATGACGATGCCAGTCTTTGCGTCGCAATGTACCTTACCAGTGGTTCACAGTGGCAGGAACCCCCCAAGCTTGAGAAGCAAGGCCTGTTGGACCGGGGATGGTTGCCGGAGGTTGCGAGCCGCCCCAAGATTGAGCTGCAGCCTGATTCTGAGAAGGAGCAGCTGGAGGGGCAGCGGAGGTGGCAGAGTTCCAACCATCCGGAGCAGTACGGGGGACAGCGGAGGTGGCAGAGTTCCATTCCCCCCAGGCAGCACTCTGTGGCACGGCTCCGTTCTTGGCCTGGGCCGGGCCGCCCCAGGCGTCGCCAGTCTCGCCAGTCTCACCAACCTCGTCAGTGTCTTGGCCTCCGTCTTGGACCTCGTTTGGGTCATAGTCCGACTCCGTTTCGAATTTGATCGCCTTGCCGGGGAGGACTTCCGGCTTGTAGATCTGAAGAAAATCAGGGATTTCCTGATTTGTCTCCAGAAGAGTGCGAGTTAGCACACTCGCAATCGGCTCGTCTCTATCAGTGAAAAGAGACGTTGCGACACCGCGGTGACCAATACGACCAGTGCGTCCTAACCACGTTAGTGGATGCCAAAGACGGGATTGGGTGAAGAGAAAGACGCATGACGAGAAAATATCATAACATACCGATGCGATGAGTGTACTCTTCAATACCGCCATGATCCATTGACGGCAGGTCGAAGTTGATGACGTGCATGACGTTTCGCACGTCAATGCCCCGGGCAGTGACTCCTGTGGCGACCATGATTGGTGCAGTTCCGGCGCGGAACGAGCGCATGGCGGCCTCACGCTCTAGTTGCGTGCGGTCGCTGTGCATGGACGTGACGGGGAGCCTCATGTTGAAAAGAAAATCATCGAGGAAGTCGACTTCCTGTCGACTATTGACAAAAATGATCGTTCTGATGCCGTGCATCTCGTTGAGAAGCTGAAGTAGAACATCTCTTTTCTCATGGGGCTCTACCTTGACAACAATTTGTTTAATGTTTTCAGTAGTGCTCCCAGCACGACCGACACGGAACCGCACGTGTGCAGCGGCGAGATGTTCCTTTGCCATGTCCCGAGCTTGCTTGGGAAAAGTGGCTGAGAAGAAACCATACTTGACGTTGCCATCGTCCTGATCTACTGAGCGTTAGAGTGGGAAAAAGGGACAGATGGGAAGCAACTTACCTCCGCCGAGCATAATACGCTGGAGATCTTCCTGCCAACCAACATCAAGCATCTCGTCTGCCTCATCAATGATGAGATATCTGAGACGGCGCAGACTCAGAACACGAGGCTTCTCGATAAAGGCGACAAGTCTTCCAGGCGTTCCGATGAGCACGTCGCAGCCACGATTGAGCTGATTGACTTGCTCAACAAGAGGCACGCCACCATACACGACCCCAGGGCGCAGCATGGTCCGGTAGCAAAACTTGCGAGCCTCGTTGAAAATTTGCACGGCCAATTCGCGCGTCGGTGCGACAATGAGCACCAAAGGCTCGGCAGTAACCTCATCCCTGCCCTCGCAAAATGTGACAGGGTTGGGACGAGGCGCAGCCAGCTTCTTGGCCTTGCCCATGAGAACGCTTAGAATGGGAATCAGATACGCGGCGGTTTTGCCAGATCCTATTAGGTTAGTGCCAGGAAGATTGGGGAGCAAGAAACGACGTACCGGTCTGAGCAATGCCAATGACGTCCCTGCCCTGGACAATGGCGGGGATAGTGAACTTTTGGATCGGGGTTGGATGATCATAACCAGCCAACTGGACGTTTTCCAACATGACAGGATGCAAACCGGCATCCTTGAAGGAATTGATCGCCTGAATTTTCACGGGGCCCTCCTGGCTGACCTCGATGCTTGCAATACTTGGAAATGTTAGAAGTCGAGTGAAAGTCGAGAGCTGCTGCTACGAACCGTCTGAAATCAAGGCCTGTTCTTTCATGTCTTGTGGCGGGATCACCGAATAGCTCGATCTCAAGGCTTTCAATCTTAGGGCCAACGTCACCGTACTCATCGCTCCACTGGTAGATTGGAGCACTTCCATCAAATGCATCGGAGTTCAGAATGCCAGGAGCGTTTTGGTCCGCAGCCTGGTCCGCGGCGGGCTGAGCATGACCAGAATCCATTTCGAGCTTCACGGCTTGAAACAAGAGTCAGCTTTCGAAATTCAGAGTTTGCTCTCAGAGCAAAGAAGTATATATGACAGACTTACCGAGTGTGCAGAGAAAATTGGAAGAAAAAGAGGCAATTCGATGAATGTAATAATGGAGGTTCAAGCAGCAAGGCGAAATGAGCTTTGATTCGAGAGTGTTGTGAAGGAGGAAAAACAAGAACACTCCGCGCTGCTGGATTTAAATAATAAGAAACAATGCTGTTGCCAGCTGGCAGCCGATGTTTGCCAGCTGGCAGCCGATATTTGACAGCTGGCAGCGGCCGAAGGAAACCTAGGTAGATGCAGCTTCACCCGTTTGCACTCAATGATGTTCTCGAATCAGAAAACTTGTAGTATCAGCCTGACAATGGCCGAGAATGCTGAGTTTTGTGTAGTATATAGATACGACCACCTGCTTTCGTTTAGCTCTCTCTCGTATGTGCGTAGTGAATCGGCGGTGTCTCTTTCCAGACATGGCCCTTCGAGTATTCCATTCTTTCTGTCTTGGACGAATACTGGAAAACAAGACGTAAAGAGCTTTGGCATTCTTCAAGCGTCGGATCGCCCACAGTACGCGACGTAAAGGCCTTGGACGCCTCCATAGAAGGTATCGCTCCGAGAGGTTCTGGCTCTGCCGTTACGAATGTCTTCATTTCGTAATGATATATAATTGTCACCACAATTCCAACAAGTCCTGCGTATCTAGTGCTGTTGATACCTCGAAATCCTTCATACCCTTTGCAATCACTTGTTCCAGCCCAACTGCCGCTCTTCCCGTAACGCCACCCTCTTGCTTAGTTTGATCTACTCCTTTTGATATGGCCTCCAGAAAGCGCTTGTGAAATATTTGCTGTCTGGCCTCTTTATTAGGATACATTTCCGCATCCTCGTCTCGTTGCGCCATGAATAGATTTAGATATTCAAATGAGCTCACCGAGCGTGGTAATACGTAAAGATTATCCCAGAATTGAGCACTCGTCGACTCGGTCGGTACTTCATCCTTGAAGCCGGCCTGCAGGAGCCTCGATAGCGTCACTATTTGCTTAGCACGGTTCTGCGCGTCTTTGGGCTTCAACGTCGTCCGGGAATTGGCGGCCGACGTCCAGCCTTTGGTCGAAGATGCGACGCCCCAGCCCATGACGGCACAAAACGTTGTCAGCGTACGCACCCAGCCGCCGGGGCACATCACGAGCTCGTCATCGGCAACGTCGAGCAGCCAGTCCAAGGCTGCGAGTGCATCGTTGCTAATGTCACTTGAGAGATGCGTCATGCCGGCGCGGATAAACATGATATTGTGCTCGATGACGGGTTTTACTTCGTCAGCGGGCAGCATACGCAGCAGCTTGAGCAGCTGCTGCCGGACAGGCGTTGCGTTGTCGGAGATGAGCGGAACGAGCTTGGCGAGAATCGCGGCGGTGCCTACGGGGTTGACGGGAGGCTCAAGGGCGAGCTGGCTGGTAAGGTAAGCGAGTGCGTCTTTGCGCTGCCTGTCGGAGCGGGAGGAGGAGGCGAGAGAAAGGTTGTGCTTGAATTGCTGGACGACGTCGGGTGCTTCTGTCGACAAGGATTGATGTCCCATGACAATTGCTGAGTTATGTTAGCGGTGACCTGATGCAGCCTCGAGGACCCTACCTTTGGCCTTGAAGCTTGTATCTGTGAAATTGGAGGCCTTGGCCTTATCCTTGCCGACTTTCAATTTCGTTTTCTGCAACAGTTTAGCATCAGCATCGAATGTGGCCCGGCATGTGACAAACCTTGAAGTCCTTTGCCTTCTCCTTCTTTTTCTTCATACTGGAACCCATTGTGGCAGATTTATAGAGATTGAAAGCCTTAGGGGGTTGTATCAACAGCTATATCACTGAATAAGACGGTATTCAAGATCTTTCGCTGTCGAATTGTCGTTTTGCGATGTAGAGGGGCAGGAAATTTTGGCGGTGTCGCCGGGCAAAATTGGAGTAGCGCACAGCGCAGTGTCACTGCACCCACCCACCATCTCCACCAGAGCAACAAGCTGGATCGGGGCCTGACGACGCAGCTTCGCCGTACAACATACCCGCAACCAGGCGACACTTCATCATGATGGCCGATGTGACCAACGTACGTCGAACACTCCGCGCCGGATATCCATTTTCTGACAGATTCATTCTGACACTGGGCAACTTGTAGGGAAACAGCGCCATTCTGGACGAGAAGCTGTCGCGCCTGTCTAAGAAGCCCGGCGTCAAGGCCAGCATCGTCATTGATCGGGCGAGCGGATCGATTCTCAAGACGAGCGGCGATGTCTCGGTGTTAGGAACGACACAGTCGCGGACGGCGTCGACGGCGGCATCCTTTTCAAATGAGCCGGCCGCGGCCGAGGAAAGCACTTCGAAAGGCATCGATGACTTTGCGGCCATGATCTGGAAATTTGTCAACAACTCGGGCGCTATGGTGGAGGAAATGGACAAGGATGTATGTTGTCGCGGGTTTCCATGCGCGAAGAAAAAGCTGGCGAGGAGATGCTAACTAGCGACTAGGACGAACTGCGACTACTACGACTACGAACCAGAAAGCACGAGATCGTCATTGTGCTGGACCCGAGATACCTGTTGACAGTCATTCATGATACCCCGTCCTCTTGAAGTAGGGCTTGTGTTCGAAAAGTGGGATAACAGCTTACAGGTGCTGGAAGCGCCGTCACAATAGAATGGCTATGCGCGCACTAGTACCTGATGGAATTATACATGCGATCAAGATACCCTTTTCGCATGGGCTGTGCAAAGACGGCGCCATGACGAAAACTCGAGCGTGGGAGGAAATGCCTACAAAATGTACATATTGCGCGACGTAAATGTTTCTTGCTCAGAAGGGCTTGAGCCGAGGTCGCCAGCCACACAGCCACATGACCTTCGAAATGGCATTCGACAGAAAAGACTTGGATCTATATTCGAATTTCCAATCTATTGTAGGCTCGAGCAACCGTTATTTCCGTTGCGTCTGTTGTGTATTTTACATGATGCCAAGTCAATCCACGTAGTCCATGCTGGCATACCCTCGGGCATCTGCGACTCGCGTCTTTCACACTATGCGTGGCCGTAACCTTTCATTTTCCAAGTTATATCTGTTCGTATCAAGCATCGGGTCTATTAAGCAGGAGGAACGGGAGCGGGAGCGCCCGTGGCAGTGCCGGCGGCAGAACGATCGGGAGGCGGCATAAATAGAGGCATATATGTGACAGCGAGGGCCATGACTACAGTGGTTTATCAGCAACAAACATTCAAAAAGCGCGAGTCGGGGGGGTTCATTCGGCTTACCGGAAAGACCGACGTTGAAGTAGCCGGGTGTGCCGTTCTTCTTGGTCTCGGCGCTCTCGCCGAGCCAGTTCTGGATGGAAAAGACAACACCAGCCCTGCAGTTCACCCAGTCAGCGCAGATCTCGCAACCCATCTTCCGCTTCCGTGAACATTCCGAAGATTCATCGTAGCCAAGCCCAAACTGGGTCGCATGTCGAGCTCACGCGGAAAAGGGAAAAACCGTACCAGCCAACAAACTTGTTCCTCGTAAACATGGCGGCCATGGGCATCGTCGACGACAGCGTCGAGCTGAATTCGGGGTTATCGCCCTTGGAAATGGGCTCCTGGTACGGAACGACTGCCAATGCGCGTTGATCTGTTATTAGCGAAACCAAAACCATTTCCTCCGGCCAACGGGTGCGTTGATTCGCGAGCAGCTCCAGTCTCAGCGGAGCAGTTGCTGGCACTGGCGCAGCAAGGCGCATCGCGAACCTGCTGGGAGTGAATGGTATGTCGACATACCTAGTTCCGCACGACGCATATCCTTGTTGTTTGGCGCCATTGTCAATCGAGATTGAAGTTGACGACTTGATTGATGGGGAGGGAAGCGTGCAACGAATGGCCAACTTTGGGGTTGCGCAAGCTTTCAGCATGTGGACAGAAGCGGCCTAGCGCAGCGCAGCCCACTTCAACAAGCGCACTCGAGTGAGAGAGGAAGAAATGTAAATGGAGTCGGAGATTTATTTGATTTTGGCTAAAGAAAAAATTACATGATATTCGCTTCGTAACATGGTGTAAAAATCGTCAATATTTATACATGTACTTTTTCGTCTGTTTGGTTTAGTCCACTCGCACAATAACCTTGTAGCCCAGCGCACCAGCCTCGCGAATCGCGCACGCAAGACAGCCTCGCTTGCGACGGCTGATAATAGCATTCCAGCCCTGCTCGGAGCAGAGGCTGCGGACTAAAATCTCCATGTCCGATCCCGATTGCCGCTTATGCGACTCGTAGTGCATGTTGGCGGCAAAGGAGAAGCCCTGCTTGCGGTCGGCCTGGGGCGAGGTCGACGGCGAAGCAAGGCGCTCGAGCACCGGCGACTGCGGCAGCTCGACAATCTGAGTCATGCAGTCAATGACGAGAACGGTGTTGCCAGGGGCCTTGTTTTCGGGATAGCCGACGCCCAGGAGATCGGACAGCGGCTGGTGCTTCTTTTGAATCACCTCGGATATGTGCACGACTTTGTAGTTGAAAAACTTGTGCAAGGGATGGCCTAAAGATGTGTTAGATAAGGAGCTCTGCAGAAGGAATAGCAGCGTACCCATGCGATGTAGAGCACGCGATGCGTTGCCGAGTGATGCCTCTCCAGACACGTCGATTTCGCGAATAGTCGGGCTGGACGGCGACTTGACGAATCGTACACCACGCGGTGGCGAACATGGGTGAGCATTGACAAAATTTACATCGTAAAGTAGAGAGATTATATGTTGTCTGTCAGGAATTCCGTCAATGCCAACACGAAAAATAAGTGAAGCGGGTCGAGAAAAGAGATCCGGAGCCGGCGCAGATTCATGCCGAGGAGTGGCCATAATCTCAGGCAGTGGTGTGGGATGAAGCGATAAAGCGGACGGGGAGAGCTCCAAAGATGCAAAGTCGACGAATACATTGGGTGGAGGGGATTGATATCGGTTTTCCCAGGGCATAGTAAAGTCGGCCGGCGATGCTGATTCCTCTTCTCCGTCGCCAGCAATGGAAGAATCACGCTCGAGACGTCGTTTTGCCCATATTCTCGACTTTTTGCCCAAGTTTGCAACATCCTCTGTTCAACGTTAGCCAGCAATCGCACAATCAGACGTTGATGGTCTCACCGGCCACATCCTTGACGTCAATATTAAGCCAACCTTCTTCTACGCCCATGGGTACAATGTTCGTTGAGATCCAGCCCATACACTCAGCAGAGCCACTTCCAGCTGCAAGCACTCGGCCGACGATGCACGATGTGCTCCAGAAACTCATACCAGAGTAGACAAACCCGCCACAAAGATTGGCAAAGGAGCCAAGCTTGCTCATGGCAACGTCATCATTCTCGAGCAGTGTTGCCATGAGAAAGTGCGACAGTCCATCGCCTGGCAGCATGAGTCCAAAAATGTATGACTTGGACATCCACCCAGATGGGTGCAAGGCGGCCGCGAGTCGTCTGCGTCGGGCTCTGGCTCGTTCTTTGTGGTTGCCTCGCTGGCAAGTAACATCCCACGTACCGAAATAGTCGTCGTTGGAGTGATCTTTGGATTTGGAGTCGTAGCCGCAATCGCACATGGAGGTGTCGGGTTTCTTCTTCACGGCCTCTCGCATGTGAGTAGTAATGCGCGCTTCATAGTCTTCGATACCAGGCCATCTCAGCTTTTTGGCAAAGTGAATAAGACCGTCGACTTGGCGCTGTCCGTTTCTACCTTTGATAATATAGCGCCGCGCTGGAAATGCTGGCGTCATGTGATGATGGTTGTGGTGATGGTTGAAGGGCATATGGCTCGCAATGACGGCCAACCAGCTGGCACTTTTGGCCATTATGCTCTTGACAAGAGTAGCGTCGTGATCATTCGAAAGTTCTTCCTTGGTAGCCTCCTTTTGAGGAGATTCTCCGTCTGCGACAATGTCAATGTTATCGAGCCAGCTGCGCGCAAGCAGCAGTGACCATTTCACGGTCGAGTTGGCGGCGCGCTCGAACTGGACGACGTCAATAGGTCGAAAAGCTCCAGCACCATACTCCTCGCCCTGAGTGACGGCATCAAGCCGAATAAGAAGCTCTGTGGCCATGAGAATTTGCAAGAGAAGCCAATATTTCTCCTCGGCCATTTCGTCGGAGCATTCCGTATTGTGTATGCTAGAATCCCCATCCAGACGGTCACCGTGGGGCTCTCCCCAAAGGATCTGACCAAGACGGATGCGCCACTCAACATGCGACAAGTCAATCCAGACATTGGCCGTGGCAAGACACTTGAGAATGGCGACAATCTGGTTGGTCAAGCCGTGGACGTCCTTTTTGTCGAGGGCTATGTAGCGGGGGCGCATAAAGTTACCAAACAAGTCGTTGTAGGACTCGGAGGACTGGCGTTTCCTAAGGTCGTTATTTCGGTAAATGTTGCCATTGCGCTGGAGGCGGCCCAATATTTCGGACTCTGGGATGCGGTGCAGCCAACCCTCGTTGCCAAGCATGTGCTCGCGTGCGTCGACAATGGCGCGGGCCTTTTTGCCAATGCTGTCAAAGCCAAACTGCTCCTCCTCGAGAGCGTCGCTGACGCCGAGCTCGAGCGCAGCCTGGTAGCCCATGGTGCCCTTTTCGAGGCCCTGCAGGCTGAGCATGTTGGGGCGCTCGCGGCAGCGGACAAAGAAGTGCGCGCGGCTCCGGCGCTCAGCCTGCTGCTTCTCGGCGGCGGCATCATGGTTGCGGTCGCGGGTAAGATGCGGATGGGCGGTGACGCCGCTCCAAGCCTTGGCCTCGATCTGGCAGTGGTCAGTCAGATCACGGATCTGCAGGTCCTCGTCAAAGGGGAATGCGACGGAGGGATTGGGGACGGAGATGAAGGGCCCCTCATTACGGGCAAAGTACTGGGGCGCGCCGGAAAAGAGCTTTTCAATGTCGTCCTGGCTCAGCGTGGCCATGATCTCTAGATGCAGGAGGTGCAGAGGCGAGAGAATGAGGGCAATGACATCGAGGTCCGAGGCGGTCGGGATCGAAGCGGCTGGTCGGAGGAGGGTAGCAGTGACCGGTGAGGCGGCGGGGTCGTCGTCGCGAATGGACGAGGCCAGTGGAGAGCTTGGAGCTCGCTGGATGGGCCGATGACGTCGTGAGAAGCCCGTGAGAAAATGAATAGCGAGTCCAAAAAGCGAGTGCAACTTGTAGATGGAATGGGACTTTCAAGTCTCGATGCGAGAAGGGTGAGATCCAATGGTAATCAAGATGCCAAGAAGAGTACCGAGGTCTCACCTCACGCAGGTACAGCCCGTACAGGACTGTACAAGTAACAAGCCGCCTGCTGGCGTGACATGACGCCGGGAAAGGAGGCACGGCTCCGCCAAGTGCTGGGGCGGGAGATCAGCGCGCCATTGAGTTCGAGGAATGGCGCAGACCATTTCATTTTCGATACATTGGTGATGAGGCTTATGAGTATCTTTGATACATTGACTTGTTAATTGAAGGCAAAGTTCAGGACACAGGTTGAGCTGCTGTCCAGTTTGCTGTGAAGTGACAACTTACAGGGGATGGCGGCACAATTACAGCGCAATCACTCACTATAAGGTAGCTACCGGCCTCACCGGCCAACTTTGGCAGATGTGACGCCATTTTCCGGGGTCGACTCCACTGAACGGGGACCCTGAGCTCTGAATCAGCGCTCAACAGTGCTAAATCAGCTGCTAATGAATGAGCTGGCCTGGCAGCGATGGCTCCGTGGCGTGGGACAATATATTAATAGTAAATGACGCCGAACTAGTTGTTTGATATCGGGGATTGCAGTAAACGTCAAGTCCAAGGGGGTCAGAGGCCAAGTCCAAGCGGAGCCAAGAGCAGCAGAAGAATGCAGCTCAATTGCAAGTCCTTTAAAATTCAGTACTCCGTAGCCCATCTCAATTAACATGCCAGTTGATCAGCAGCCAGTCAATCATCAGCCAGTCAATCATCAGCCAGTCAGTCATCAGCCAGTCAATCATCAGCCAGTCAATCATCAGTCAGGTAATTAACGGCCAGCCAACTAAGAGCAGTGAATAATAGCATTGAATCATCAGCCGCAGCCAACTAAATGCTATTTGACTGACTCCTCATGAATAACTGCTGCTGATAGACTGGCTGCTGATTATATGGCCTAGTAATTGAGACAGGCTACTAACTTATAAATGAACACCTGTAGGGCCCCACTCGGACTTGAGGTTTATTTACTAATAAGCAAGTATCCGTACCTGCACCTAATATCGGCTTGTGAAGGTGGAACGATGCAGGTTCTTCTAGTTAGGTATTCGAACAGCCTACGTTATGACAGCATGACTTGGCTGCCGGTACGTAAGGAGTAAGTAGCACGACAACTGTTGGGCAGAATATAAGCAAAGAGAGACAAACAAAAAAAAGGGGGGGGGGAATTGGCTAGCTTTTATATTCTTTGCAGCATGCCGGAAAACTTCATCCCTTTTTGGCGGCCCAACTTGGCGATGGAGTCAAGCCCGCCACGCCCTGAAACGCAGGCGGAGACAGTCTGCGTGTCGTCCCTTGTCGCAGAGCCGCGTTGTCACAATCGCCAATACACACAACGTTCGTTT
This sequence comes from Beauveria bassiana ARSEF 2860, assembly GCF_000280675.1. NCBI lineage: Eukaryota > Fungi > Ascomycota > Sordariomycetes > Hypocreales > Cordycipitaceae > Beauveria > Beauveria bassiana. The sequence goes on from NW_007930855.1 coordinate 457,539, forward strand.
TTCAGTCATTAGTCTTGCCCTGGCTTCTCTTCCCTTTTCTCATTTTTTTCTTGACCGAATTTTCTCGCAAACAACAAAATTATCACAACCAGTCGAGGCAGAACACATTACTACTCAATCAAGCAACTCCAACAAGATGCAATTTTCACTGTCGACAGCTCTGCTCCTATGGACAGCCTCGCTAGCCAGCGCCGGCATTGTCATTACACCGATTCGCGATAATCAAATAGTCCAAAGAAATGCTGGCGATTGCTTCTATGGAGTCGTGACGCCTCAGGGCTGCGGGTAGGTTTTATCTCACAAAGCAATGTGCAGTCAGGAAAGCTAACTCGTCAAAAGTCCCAAGAGAGGTTGAATACACATACAAATAACTCCTCCAAAAAAAGAGAGGAAATTAATGAAAGTAGTCCGCGAAAAGGAGATGATTTCGCCAAAAGGGGCGCGTCTGCCGGGAGCAAGATGCGCAATACTACATTGACATATTAATACTACTAGACATACCCACATAGCAATACATTCATTCGTCACTATTTAGTTACTATTGAACAACACAACTGCAAGTTTATAGATTTGATCTTCTCCAATCTTGGCGTTATTTTTTTTAGTAATTTTCAAGCAATTGTCATTGCTGCTAGCTAAAAGAACAACCAGAGAAACAGCGCCCTCTACTTAACTACTGTCTGAAACGTCTCTAGCACCTACTCAGCTTGCAAATACTCTCTCCCGTATCAATATCGTGAAACTGGTAGAGCCGCGAAACCAGCATCGAGTTTCAGACGGCCACCCCGACTTTATGCCTTCGAAGACAAACCGACATTGGCTAATACCGCGGAATTCGTCTCCATTTTTTCTGGAAATACTCGGAAAGAAGAGACCTTGGCGATGATGTCAAATCGAACCCGCTTTTATGCGAACATCGGGACACTGACACGCGCAACGTAAAAATAACCATTCCATTCATGATAAAAAACCTGCAATACATTGGATGATTCCTAAATTAATCCGCTCAAGCAGATAGGTATCCGTATCCATTGCCAAAAGAAAAAGCAGGAAAATCATGATCCTTCGAAATACATAGGAGAAATAATAGAGAGTTAAAAAATAAAACAAAATGGCATCAACTTTCACATGCCAACAATCCAATACAATTCATAAAATTCCCGCTCAGTGGTACAGCTTGTCGAGCGGGCAGAAGAGGCCAAAAATCACATGGCCAGTCTCTATGACAGGTCAGAGATGCACTGGGCTAACTGCGCGTCGCACGCGGAAGCGTCGGCACCCTCAGCGGTGCCCGACTGGACAGCCTCCTGGCAAGCTGCGCGCTGCGCATCGCACGAGCGCTGCACGGCGTCGCCCTGGGTGGTGAAGCTATTGCCCAGCGTGGAAAAGGGGCGGTCCGGGTCGTTGGTCTGGACAACCTCGGCGGCGGCCACGCCGCCGACGGCTGCCGACTGGCTGGCACCGCCTAGGCCGCGCTGTCCAGCTTGGCCTCTTCGTCCGCCCTTTCCACCTTGAAACACCCCGTTGGCACCTGGGAACAGACTGTCGGCACCTGGGAACAGACCGTTCAGGCCGTCGTTGACTTGACCATTGTTCTGCAGACCACCTCGGCCTCCGCCTTGCTGGACGTTACCATTCTGACCGTTGCGATTCTGGCCGTTGTTGTTGTTACCACCGCCATTGTTGTTGTTACCACCGCCTTTGTTGTTACCACCGCCATTGTTGTTGTTGTTACCACCGCCGTTGTTGTTGTTGTTACCACCGCCGTTGTTGTTGTTGTTGTTGTTGTTACCGCCATTGCCGCCGCCACCGACGGTGAAGCGAACGCAGTCATCTTGAGCACCGCGCTGGGCGATGGGCATAAGGACGGGCTGATGATTGGCAGCAGAAGCCATGCTGCACAGACGGTAGTTGCCAGGAGGGAGACCGCCGGCGACCTTGGCCGAGAGTAAACCCTGACCGTTGCCGGCGTCGTTGATGCCCTTGAAAAAGACAAACTCCTGGGGGTTCAGAGGCTGCTGGGGGTTGAGACCGCGACCCGTGTCCTGGACAGTGACGTGGGTGTGGCCAATGATGAAGCCCTGCCCGTTGGTATCTTGAGGCGCCGAGTAGTAATTGCTAGTAGCGTTAGTGAAGGTGCCGGGCGCAAAGTTCGCCATTTGCACCTGGATGTCGAATTCCTGCTTGGGAGGGAGGTTGTCGCCATTCTGGGGTTGAACAAAGACACTAGAGACCATCTTTTCGACAGCGGGAATATTGCCCATGACTACACAGCATTGTCAATAAACTGCGTGGATGTAACTACACTGTGAAACTTACCTATACCGTTGCAAGATCCTTGGCGGACCTGAGCACCGTTGGTCAAGGTCTTTCCCTGGCAAAAGTTGATAAAGTTGTTGTTGGAACTGTCATCTCGTTAGTCCTGCCCGTAAAAGGTTGAAGATGTAATTACATACACCGCAGAAGCAGCTTGTTCATCGGAGCCAGGGTTGTCGCCATCGAAGAAGGAACCTTTTTGCAAAACTTTGGGGTCCAGCTGAAGATTGCCATTACCACCGTTATTGCCATTGTCGCCGCGGTTGTTGCCGTTGCCATTGTTGCCGTTGCCATTGTTGCCGTTGCCATTGTTGCCACCGTTACCACCACCGTTGTTGCCATTTTGGCCGCCCTGTCGCTGACCGCCGTTGCGGTTCTGACGACGCTCGAGGGCGGCGCGGAATGGAGAGCGGCGCATCTCAGCGGCGTCGACAACCATGGCCGCGCCCACGAGGGCTGTTAGGATGGCCTTGAGTTGCATGTTGAAGAATATTGTCGTCTAGATGAAATCGATTGTGCAAGGCTAGACAGAATTTGTTGTAGAAGCTAAAAAAGGACAAGAGCAAGCCGTAACAATTCACAATCTATGATGGTTCCAGACCGAAGATGATTGTAAACGAGAGTCGATGTTGGTGTACAAGCCGTCGGATGTGTGAAGCGAGCAAAGGAGCGAACGAACGCGGAAGACAAAAGCAGCCCAGCACGCTCAGAAAATAAGATAGTGAATACGACCAGCGGTTGAGGAGAAGAAAAAGAAGGGACGGAACAAGCGCACAGTCAAGAGAGAGAGGGGAATTATCTTTAAAACGTAAAGAGAGTCCGAGTTGAGAGGGGCGGGCAAGAGGGGAATGCCAAGGTCATGCCTTTAAGAACCCCAGCAGCAGAGAGACAACCCCAGCGGGATTCAGCGGGCAAAGGCAAAAAGATAGCCTAAAAAGGGACGAGACGGAATCTCGGCTCGCTAAATGGCAGGGTGGGATGGATTCAGGTTCCCGGGGGGGGTGGCAGCTTGCATGAGTGCAACCAGCCCGGCCCCAAACCGGCACACACGGCCAGTACCGGGAACTTGCAGAGAAGAGGCTCTTTGATCGAGCGTTCATCTCCACGGGGTCAAAACCGGCAGTGGTGGTACCGTCGGTCGAAAAAATCACCGACATCTGCCATCATTGAGCTTAAAGTTGTGCGTAGAGCGATAGGCGAGCTTGTGTGTGGCATCTCCATCCATCATCTCTACTCGGTTTGTGATGAAAATTCTCGCGTTTGGGCAAGGAGACGGCGCGAAAAAGGTAAAATATGAGATTGTCAGGATTAGGACGGTGTTTCTAAACCAGAGGAGTCGCAGCTGCAAGAGCGTGATGCCATGCAGGATCGATTCGGCAATGGCATCACCTTTGTGATTCGTCAAAAACCCCGGGGGGGGACATGTCGTTGGTGGGTGGTGGGTTGCAAGCGCCCTGTGAAAACCCCTGCAGTCCCCACTACATCGAGGTGCCAAAATCCAAAAAGAGAAAGGTTTCTGCTAGCTTTTCCAGGCGGCTGCATGCATTAAGTCGCGAGGACCGGCCGCGAGGGCGTCTGAGGTGTAGAGTTGTGTCGCAAAGGTGCGGCAGCCCCTGGTCTGACGTTGGGCGCTCCGGCCAATGGGCGCCGCGCCGGCGTTCGGGGCGGCTCCATCGGGCGCATGGCCTCTTACACAGGTGAAGCGCGCCGCGAGACGTGTGGGAGACTCCCTAATTGATAGCTACCAGACGTCTGAGGATAACTGGACTTGCCTGGATGTGAATGGTTGAATGGAAATAATTTTTCCTTTTTTTCCCCTCGTTTTTGTCATCTCGTCCTGAACACGTTCCGCCACCTTGTTCTGCGGGTTGCCTCTTGAGGGCCAGCACCAGCCCCAGCCCGCACACTAATTCGCAGCTTGTAAATCGGAACCTCGTTGTACATTGCTCGATCTCAGGCTGGCCTGGTCGGATGAACGAACCGCCACCAGCTACCTATGCAGTGTTGGCCTTGTCTGAATGAGCACAATAGTGTGTGCAAATATGCCCGTTCAACTGCACTAGTGCACGTCTCGTCTCAGGTCCGCTATGTGGGATCGAGTATCCCCTCAATTTCGCACTTTAAGAGCTGATCAGACCGGATAGCAACGCCACATGTCTGGGGAACGGAGATTTTTCGTTGGGCGTCTGTGCCGTGAGCCCGACATGGCTGTTCTGTGCCGAACATGTTGATTGTAAGACGCCTGGCTGCATGGGAAAACGGCCTCGACTTGTGCCGGTCAATTACTAGATTTGCGGATTTTCAGTTACAGTCAAGTAAGTCCAAAACGATTTCTGTCGATTTATCAAATTTTCATTCGGATAATCCGGCATGGTGCCGTCACGGACGCTCTTCTCCCCGCCAACCTTGGCAGACACTCATTGCCAAGATATTTGGCAGCACGTCGCTCTGAAACACCCATCATCTAAAATACAGGACTGCGGCTTGTACATGTAGAGATTGATGGGTGTGGCTGTGTAATTGTGTGAATACAAGGCAGTCTCCTGGTTCATTATCCAATTTGGAATGGTCTCGTCTGATAAAAACCGATTCCGATGACGCGCCTCTTGGGACGATCTGAGTACTGTATTGTAGCAAGTTGATGACAATTCTTGCTCGGGCTTTTGGCATCCGTCGTTCGGTAGATGGGGGGGTTGCATAAATGTCAGTTGGTGTCGCAAATGCTCGAAGACTATTACAGTATTCGGCCCATTAAATATTAAAACCATCAGATCTAAGAATAACAGAAATTCTATTACAGTTCAACCTGAGTTTCACTGTCTTGCTTTCGGTGTGCATTGTACTCTTCGGCAATCTTATCGAGCAGAGCCGCCATTCTATAGCCAGCCAGAGCAACTTGCTTCTCCAGGATTGGTGCGGCGTCCTCGTAGTACTGGCCGCTCAGCTCCTGGTCTTTGATGGTCTCAGGGCCTTGTGGAAGAACTTGTCTCTTTTTAGCGCGGCGGTCAAAACAGACTCGGAACCGTTGTGCGACTCACCATGCGAACAGACGAGGGCGTTGGCCTCGCGCGACCACGCCAGCGCTGTACCATTAGTATCGGCCAGATTGATGTCCTTTATCCATGACTCCTTCTCCTCAGCCCATTTGCCATGGCTAATCTCCTCGGTGAGCTGCGTCGCCCAGCGCTTCGCCAACGGGTAGGGCTTGCCGCGCAGGCCGCCCAGCCATTTTTCTAGGATGGAGCTGTCCCAGACGTGGTGCAGGTTGAGCTCACGACCACCCCATCGGACTAGGATGCCATTACCGCCACGTGCAACGTCCTCGTTGTGCAGCGGCTGGTGCAGGTCGCCGACGAAATGGACGACAAACTTGGCAGCCTGCGCGCGGCGCCACGCGGGCAGCTTGTCATCGTAGAGCTGCTCGGTGTAGTTTGTGAGTGACGAGACGACACACCCAGTCTGCTTGCAGTCGCGCTCCAAATCTACGTTGCACGAGTGCGGCGGCTGGTCGTGGGCATCGATGAAGTGAAACGTGCTGGTGAACTTGCCCCATTTTGTGTAGCGGATGGAGTCGGCCCAGCTAGCTACGGAAGCGAGATAGTCGTCGTCGGTGCGCCTGAGAAGCTCCTTGAGATAGGCTTCGGTGGAATTGGCGATGAAGTTGCTTGCAATATAGGCCGTGGTGATGTGCCCAAGACCTGGGTGCGGGTTAGTGGGAGAGCGCGCCACATGTCTTCAGCGCGGAGCGTAGTAGAGCATACTTCCCCATGCCGATACTGCAGGCAGCGCGAGGAGGCCGCACGTTACGGCAGCGTTGAGTCTCATGTTGACGCCGTTGCGCGGGGATGGGTATGGGATGGTGAGATGGTGTTGATGTCGCAACACACAGCGTTCCAACTATTTATTATCCAGGGATTCGACGAAAAAAAAAAGCGCACTTGGCCGCCTAAATAGGCCGCAGACGTGTTGTGATGATGGAACGACCACATGCGCTGCAGAGTTGACGAGCGAAGCCTACAGCCACTGCACGCGAATCGAGGCCCAAAACAACGGCCCACGTGAAACGAAAGTGTGATCACGCCGACGTCAGTGCAGAGACACTTTCGGACGGTACGGCGCCAAAAGGAAAAAGAAGAAAAAAAAAAGGTCGAATCATCTTTTGCTTCCCGGTCGTCGGTCTCAAATTCTCAAAGAAAATATGTTGGGCAGATATTGGCCATATTATCCTGTACAAGATCGGGCCATTATCTCCTTCTCTCCTGGCCTCCTGGCAGCAATTGGGTCAACAAAGTAAGGGAAATGGAGTATCGGGCGCGTCAGCAAAAGTGACCAAAGACAACTCGCAAAGCTCTCTTTCCTCATTTACCACGTCACAGTTGTGGAATTAAGCCGGTTCCATTGAACTTGTCTTGGATACGATGATGCTTTACCAGCGGCCAAGGCTCGAGGCCCGATAGAGGCAATACGCTGATGCAGCCGCCATCTGGCATAGCGCAGCGATCATGGTTTTCCACCTTAAAGGTCCAAAGAGTACTCATTAGAGATTGAAATTTGCATCTGGGAAAATCAGCATCCATGCAATGTAGCCTGGCGCAGCTTACCCCGTCCAACCACGTCTTTTGACGCACCTCTGCCTTGCTCAGCCTCAGCTGCACCTCCCTAATGCTTCACCGGATGGTGCTGCTGCAAGCGTCGCCAAACTACAGACTCAGCGCCCCGAGTGTGATGAAGCTACTAACATGTGACGATGCCGGCAAATATAGCCTTACCTCGGATCTTTCCCTCACCGAGATCCCGCCGTACGCGATTTCTTTCCCACACGTGGGGATCGGATGAAGTCACTTTCGCAGATATAGGGAGCTCTAGACTCAAGTGGCAGCAAAAGGTGGGCTATCAAAAGATTCGATTTTGCGCGGAGCAAGCGAGGCGAATGTTTGCATTATTTCTGGGTGGACACTTGCTGCATCGACAAGTCCAATGCTATCGAGCTGCAAACGGCCATCAATAGCATGTTCCGGTGATACCGCGATGCAGAACGATGCTATGTGTACATGGCTGATGTATCCCACGCCAGCGCGTCTAATGAGCAAGAAATTGCGCCTTGGAGGACGCCGTTTCAAAATAGCAGATGGTTCAGCCGCGGCTGGACGTTGCAAGAACTCATCGCACCGAAAGTGGTAGAGTTTTATTCCAAAGAGGGTACTTTCTTGGGCGACAAGCAATCTTTGGAATATATTATTCGTGACATCACGGGGATCCCGACAAAGGCGCTCCGTGGTACCCCGTTGTCCGAATTTACTGTCACCGAGCGCGAGTCGTGGGCTCGTAATCGTCAGACAAAGTATGAAGAAGATATGGCATACTCACTCCTCGCAATATTCAGCGTATTTTTGCCACTGATATACGGTGAAGGACGAGATGAGGCGAATGGCGACTTCGAGAAGAGGTTCAAAAGGCGGTAAAAGGTATGCAGAGATCACGGCAGACAGGTAGAGAAGTTGACCATTTCAGGCCCGCCAAACAACGACTTTGCCATCACCTTTAGTCTTTCAGAGGCACCAGAGATACAAAATTTTGTCGCAAGAAAAGAGGAACTGGCGGAGATGCGCAGAACACTTATCTCGGATGGCAGCCGTCGTGTCGTGGTCCTCCATGGCCTTGGCGGCATTGGCAAGACTCAGCTCGCCGTGGCATATTTAAAGCGATACCGAGACGAATACTCGGCCATATTCTGGCTGAATATGAAGGACGAGACTTCCATCAGACAGAGCTTCGTCAATGTTACGAAGCAGATACAGCAACAAGGTGCTGATGCGCATCTGTTCAGTGAGCTCGGCGCGGATGATGACCCGAACAAGGCTGTGGAGGCTGCAAAGTTGTGGTTAAGCTTACCATGAAACACAAGATGGCTCCTTGTCTACGATAATTACGATGCAGCCAAGCTGAGTGAGGCAAAGAGCGGCGAGGGAATCGATATCTGCAATTTCCTACCAACGGCTTATCAGGGTGCCCGTCATTTTCACGGCACGGTTGTCGCTCATCGACATGGGCCATGTAGTTCGCGTAAAGAAACTAGAGTCCATGGCAGATAGTTTAGAAATTCTTGCTTCGACATCTGGACGAGCTAATTTACAGAAAGGTAAAGTTTTCCGAGACTGACCTGAGAGCTCCGCTCACAACTGACAGATCCGGACGCCAAGAGGCTTCTTCAGGAGCTTGACGGACTACCATTGGCCCTTGCCACAGCTGGTGCATTCCCTGGCTGTTCGAGGCTGCGAACGTACTTATGGACCAAACCATGTGAATACTTTCACCTTCCTTGCTAGACTCGGCATAACCTTCAGTCTACAATGCAGAATGAAAGAGGCCGAGGATACTCTGCTGCGGGCACTTTGCGGGCAAAACAAGTTACTTGATACCGAGCATCCGTTCCTAGTCGTCACACTTAATGGCTTAGCTTTTTTGTATTCAATACAAGGCCGGCTTGAAGAGGCAAAAGCCATGTATCACAGGGTGATACAAATACAGGAAAGACATTGGGGGTCAGTTGTTTCGAAAGGACTCTGCAGCCTCAAAACGATAGCATTGATGAACTCTGATCAACACAACACGGAGAAGACTGAGCAGTTTCTCTGGGATATTCTGAAAATATCTGGCCAGAACAATAGAGATTATTTATCGACTCAGGGGGCGCTTAGTTGCCTTGGAGAGCTTGATATGCTCCAAGGGAAGCTGCCGGAAGCGGAAAACATATTGTTGAAAGCACTTGGTGAACCGAAGAGGCTGCTTGGAGTGAAACGTCTAGATTCCCTCTATACAATGACAGGTTTAGCGGACCTGTATCTATCTCAAGAAAAGCTACAAGAAGCTGAAGCTCTGTGTCTCAAGGTAGTCCGAGGATATGAAGAAACTCTGGGCAGAGATATCATAACGACGGCATTTGCGCTCTTCCAACTGGGAAGTGTATATCTCGCCCAGAGGCGATTTGAGGAGGCCAAGAAGATCTACCTCGAGATCTTGAAGAAGCCGATGAGAAAACCCGGGCTGGAACCCCATCTTGCAATGTTTGCCGCGCTGGATCTGGGCTGGTTGTACCACATTCGGGGCCGGTTTCGCGGAGCCGAGTCCATGTTTCGGCGGGCCCTCGGTGGCTTTGAAGTATGGCTCGGACCGAACCACAAGCAAACGCTGGTGCTGGTGTCGAGGCTGGGCCATTTGTGCATGGAGCAGGATCGGGCGGACAAGGCCGAGCCGCTGTTGGCACGCGCGCTCCACGGTTATGAGGAAACGATTGGGCCGGCGGGCTTTGCGCAGTCCCGGGAAGCGCTCGAGGCCGTGGCGGATATGGGCATGCTACGACTGAGCCAGGACCAGCAGCGCGAGGCACGCGGGTACCTTCGGCGTGCGCACGACGGCTACATGTCGCTTCTCGGGCCGGATCATGCAAGAACACGTCAACCACAAACGGTGCTGCGCGAGTTGGAATGGCTGTCTGTCTTTGATTAACGGCGGGAAATTTGATAATGAGGGTTGGCGGCTGTGGCAGGTGCCAGCCCTGCCACTCTGCACATTCATCACCAAACCCAAGTGCAGCACTTTCCTCTGTTCGGAAAAAATGACGGCGTGTGGATCTCCAAATAGCAGGGTGTATTGCACAAACACGATAGCGGCCGACCAGGCGGGGGCCAATTGTGCGGTGAAGGCTGGTGATGCAGGCCTACCCCCAAAGGGTGCCAAAATTGCAACTTGTGCTTGTTGAAACAATGCCAGGCATTACCCCGCGTGTCGCAGATGTGCAGCTGCAGATGCGAGATGGCATATGACGTACCCATCCTGTGGCTTTGTACGGTGTCTTGTCAGTGGACAGAGACTGATTGTGGCGTATCTCGTGGAGAGCTGAAAGTTTATTCCGACACTTGAATAAAAATTTTTAATATTCAGTTCAGAGGCTTTTGAACAAGTCTATTTTTCGCTTTTTCTGCCAAATTGCATTTTTTTTAAACTTTCTGCTTCCTTCTTTATCTTGTCAAAATACCTGTACTCTCAAGCCTCCCCGAAGCCGGCAGCTCAAGTGACAACCAACCCGCTGAATCATACCTCAGCAGCCAATGAGAGCATCGCCTTTTACCAATCTGCCCCACGCCGCGATAAGGACTCTCTCGGGAAATCCGTACGTATGACTATCTACAGGACCGCGGCGCCAAACCTGACCTCGTGAGCCCCAACCATCTGACCGCCCAGCAATTGATCGTCGTTTTTACAAAACCTCAGACCTTTAATATACATTTCCTGCGGCGGAAACTTGCTGATTGAAATCTATTGCACCTTTTCTCTTACTTGACGCGGAGCCAGCAGGTTGTCGCTGCACGCCTTGTTCGCTGCAAGTTTACATTTTTCTCTTATCTCCAGCAGCAATGGGCTTCCCTCTCGCGAGCCTAGCTGCCGCGGCCTCGCCGCACGACGGCATGCCGCTGCCTGAAGCTATTTCTGGCATCTTTGGCAGCATCAGCATGGCTTCATGGATTTGTCTCATGGTACGTCCGCAGCAAATTCTTTTAATTGCTAGATTTAGAACACTGACCAGGCTCTAGTTGCCGCAAATGTTTGCCAATTACAAGGCCAAGAGCGCCGACGGCATTAGCATGACCTTTCTGTTTGTCTGGATGCTCGGCGACATAACCAATCTTCTTGGTATGTTCCATTCGTCCCAGAGACTATTCTACGCTAATTTCGCCCGGCAACAGGCGCATTTTTCACCCACCTCGCCCCGACCGCCATTGCTCTCGCCTGCTACTTTTGCGTCGCCGACTGCGTCCTCATCTCGCAGTGCCTGTATTACAACAACCTCAACCGCCGAAAGGCCGCCCGCGCCGCCGCTGCTCACCACCACGCGACCGAGGACGCGCCGCTGCTGGCCCGACGCCGCAGCGAGGAGTCGCGCCGCCGTCGCGCGAGCCACTCCTCACAGACCAAGACGCACGTTGGTGACGACGTTCTCGACACGAAGCCCTGGGTACAGAACCTCGTCAGCCTGGTCGCTGTCTACGTCATTGGCTTTCTTGGCTGGTTCATCTCCTACAAGGCCGGCGCGTGGAAGTCGGATCCCGCCCCGCCCTCGAACCCGGACGAGGAGAGGACGACGCTCGAGTTTATCGGCCTGATTTTGGGCTACGCCAGCGCCTTTTTTTACCTTGCGTGCGTACTTTGTATAGATTCTAAAGAAGCATAGCATTGCTAACAGTTTTCAGTGCCCGTGTGCCTCAAATCATCAAAAACTACCGCGAAAAGTCGTGCGAGGGTAGGCCTCCCACCCCCCCACCAACCTGGTACATACTAAACAAGTCTTGCAGGTCTCTCGCTGCTCTTCTTCCTCCTCTCGCTCACCGGAAACGCTACCTACGGCGCCAGCCTAGTCGCCTACTCCCAAGACACAAAGTATCTGCTCAATGCTGTGCCTTGGCTGCTTGGCTCGCTCGGCACCATCTTCGAGGATTCCCTCATTTTTGTGCAGTTTCACATTTACGCCAACAGCGCGCGCGTCTCCAACTCGTCGGTATGAAGGGAGAGTAGTATTGAGAATTGTCTTGCATGCTGCATTGAATGTACGACTCATTTCACAGTAATTTGGGTGGATCTTTGCATTTCTAGGTTGAGACTTTGTCAGGATCTGCATATGGCGTTGTCTGCTCTGTCGCAGGGCTAGCATGCCTTGCGTCGAATCGGCTTTCCGAGCTTTTTCATTTTTTTACATCATATATCAGGATTTATGACATTGTGGTAGTTGGTTAACGACCCACAGGTACCCTACGGGGATATCATTTATGTATTTATGAAATAATTCATCTTCACTGTCTCTAGTGTGCTAACTATCTGGCTATGTCGGGCCACAATACACGCGAACGCACATCAGGCCTGACTGCATCCACAGAAGTGTGGATCGGCGTTTTTCCAGCGACAGTAAAGCGCGGACCGGGCAGGCACTGGCAGATGGCAGGACCCCGATATTTTGCTGGTGGCGACACTCCGATGGCGGGGCACCAAGGTGCTTTATGGCGGGGCATCTGTTTGCCCTTGAGTCTTTACCAAAAATTATCTGCAGACGACATTGGCACTGCCTTGCATCTTGTCTCTGTATTCTACAATTCTTGAGACGTTCAAACAAGTCATAACTTGATTTCGGTCTATACCCGTCACAATGCCTACGCAACTACCTCCCAAGAAGTGCGGTGCGTCTACCCCTCGACCCCACCTCCGATTCCGTCCGCAATTGCCTCGTGCCTCGAAGCTCTTCTCTGTCAACTCCAAGCGACGAAAGACGAACGACCGAATATTACTAACTCAGTATGTGAAATAGGCGTCCTGGGCGCGACTGGCTCCGTCGGCCAGCGCTTCATCCTTCTCCTCGCCAAACATCCCTCGCTTGTACTTCACGCCATCGGCGCGTCATCGCGCTCCGCCGGCAAGGCCTACAAGGACGCCGTCCGCTGGAAGCAGGCCTCACCCATGGGCAAGGTCGCCGATTTGGTGGTGCGAGAGTGCAAGGCTAGCGAGTTTGCCGACTGCGACGTCGTCTTTTCCGGCCTCGACTCTGACGTGGCCGGCGATATTGGTTCGCGTCTCCCGCCCTGGTCCTCACGTACAACGACTTCCCTGACTAACCCTCTGCAGAGATGGAGTTTCTCAAGGCCGAGATCCCCGTATTCTCCAACGCGAAAAACTACCGCCGCGATCCCCTCGTGCCGCTCGTCGTCCCGACTGTCAACCTCACTCACCTCGACCTGATCCCACACCAGCGCTCCGAGCACAAGCTCTCCAAGGGCTTCCTCGTATGTAACTCCAACTGCGCCGTCATTGGGCTAGTTATCCCCTTTGCCGCGCTGCAGGCCGCGTTCGGCCCCATCGACCTCGTCAGCATCGTCACCCTGCAGGCCGTCTCAGGCGCCGGCTACCCAGGCGTCTCGTCTATGGACGTGCTCGACAACATCGTGCCGTATATCCAGGGCGAAGAAGATAAGCTCGAGACGGAGGCGCGCAAGATCCTCGGAAGCCTCGACACCACCAAGACGGCATTTGTCGAACAAGACGGCCTGCGCGTCTCGGCCGCCTGCAACCGCGTCCCAGTCCTCGACGGCCACACGGCCTGCGTCAGCCTCAAGTTCAAGAATCAGCCCGCGCCATCAGCGGAGGCGGTCAAGAAGGCGCTGCGCGAGTACACGTGCGAAGCGCAGGCACTGGGCTGCCCGTCGGCACCAGAGCCGCCGATTGCGGTGTTTGAGGAGAATGATCGCCCGCAGCCCCGTCTGGACCGTGACCTGGGCAACGGGTACACTGTCAGCGTTGGCCGCGTGCGCGAGGACGAGAGCGGCATCTTTGATCTCAAGTTTGTTGCTCTGAGCCACAACAGTAAGTGTCAAGTTTCGTTCGCAGAGTCGTTGCAAAATGCTAAGCTAATAAATACATAGCCGTCATTGGAGCTGCCGGGTCGTCCATTTTGAATGCCGAGGCCGCCATCCTCAAGGGCTACATCTAAATACCGTCACAACCCGCCATGTACAAAGATACATCCGCATATAGAATACACTGCTCAAAAAATGCCGTCGAAAAAGTTATTCGATTTTGCCGTGATCCTCGATGGAAATATGCCGTTGATTTAGGGTACGTCGTACAACGGCTCCTTGAAGTATTTACGATGGCCCTCCTCGTTGACGGGACATTGTCGCTGTAGCTGGTTTTGCAGATCGAGAGCGCAAGGAATATCATCGAAGCATAAAAATATATGACAATGTTTTTTTATCCCTTTATATTTTCCAACAGTAGATTCGAGTTAGCGCGCCCATCTTTCGTCCGACCTAATCCTTGTAATTAAAAAGCATATCCTCTTCCGACTGCATCTCATAGTCGTCGTACATCAAAATCTCTTCCAGCCGCGCCATATCCATGTCATGAGCCAATGCTTTCGCTTCGGTTCTGTAGATTAGATGTTAGCAGGGACAAACGGTGGAAGCAACGAGGAGACCTTACTTGATTATCATCTCAAACATGAAAAAGAAGATGCCCCAGAGAAGAATACATGAGAGAATCGGCTTGTAGTGCTCAATAATAAACTCTCTGTATGACTTGGTGGCCAGTTTCTCCTTGGTGCAGCGCAGCTCATCTCCACGGGGAGCATTTTCGCGGCACTTCCAGCCGGTAGCGCTTTCGTCTTCAGGGTTGCGGATGGCGTACACGACTGCGGGAGGAGCCTTGCTGACGGACTCGTGGTCTTCTGAGACGCGAGCTGCTGGACGGCTAATATCATTCTGGGGGTCCAGGATGATTTGCTTCGGGGCGGGAACAGCCACTGCGACGCCGGCGGCGAATGCTACAATGGTAGAGAATCTCATATTGATGGCTGGTTTAGGGATGGTCCAACTCCATTAACTCAAGTTCGATGGTCGCTTCTCTCCTGTCCCGGCGTCCCAACTGCGGAATGTTCTTCAGTGAGAGACTATCTAGGTGCAAAAATCTGCAAACTGCTCAAAACGAGCAGGCATTGTTTTAACTGACAGATTATAAATTCGCGATCCAAGCCACACATGCGACATGCTTTTAGTGGCGGCAAGCCAACAAAAGTTATATCGGTGGCGCTGCGATTTGATGAGCAATGTTAAAGGTAGAGTCAGGGTGGCAATGGCCTCAGATTTAGTTGGCAATGGCAATATAATCGTACGTGAGTAGTTTCACGCATGTCGAGGGGCCCGACGAGAGGCTATTATTCAAGCTGCACCAGGACTCGAGGATATATATCAAAATCTGATACTGGTAAGACAGGCGTGACGGTGTACGTGTGCTTTTGGTGGTGCCAGGCCTCCAAATCTTTACACAAATATATTCCCAGGCCAAGACCTATCCTTGGCCGAGACCGTGCAGTTGTTGAGGAAGGTGGCCGGTGACTGGCTGAAAACCGGGCGCGGCATGTGAGTACTCTACAGCCAGTCCACGATTCTCAAACTAATCACGCATGGTACAACGTCATTGGATGGTAATTGCTAATATTCGATTTTATGCCCTCGTTCGTTGCTGCGTTAGGTGGCTAAGCTATGTGCCAACAGCGCACTTCTAAGTATATTGTCGGCCCGGCAGGGCTGGCTCTCCACTCTTTGGTCTGCCTCATCGCCACTTCAACTCATCTCCAAAACCAGAGCGACGTTGTTGTCTACGTGCAGTTCAAATTCAAAACATCAAGCAACGCCCTCGTCAACGAACTTAACAGTATATCGCGATAATTTTGTTTTATATATTAGCTTCTGCTCGTTCTACAGGCCACGTACCTGTCCAGGCCGTGACCAATAACCCCCGCGCCTTCGACCCCTGGAATCGCTTGCAACGTCGAGAAGGCCCACGGAAATATACGATATCCGCCCCTAATCGAGTACGAAAATAGGATTCAGATTACAGCAAAGGGTAGCTACCCAGTGCGCCCGCGACATGCCTTCACCGACAGACGACGAGATACCATTCCCGACGCTGAGCAGCCACCACCGCTCCCACCTCTCCCCTAACGATGCCTGCATCTCACCCCCGCGTCGGTATGACGGCGCTGGCGGCGACGGCGCGTCCGACTCTGCGATGCGTCTGCGGCGGCTCAATGGCGAACGCAGCGGGAGCCGACGGCGGAAGCGAACCTGGAAGAAGCTCATGTGGGTGAAGCAGTCATGTACGCTTTATCGCGGTCCTCTCTGCTGCTAGCACAAACAAATAAACACAAAGAAAACATCAACTGACGAAACGACGCGGCGCAGACCCCGACAACTACACCGACCAGGCCACGTTTCTTGAAAACCTGCAGCGCAACCCGCGGCTGAAGCCCTACGACTTTTGGCCGCTCGTCGCCGACTCGACCGTCATCCTGCAGCACGTCTGCTCCGTCATCATCTTCATTGTCAGCTTCGTGGCCATCTTCCACTCGCGCGTCTCGCCCGTCTCCGTGGCCAGCTGGAGCTCCGTTGGCACCTTTGCCGGCTGGATCCTATGGGAGCGCTGGGTCGCCGAAGAGGAGGACCTCGAGGAGGAGCAGCTGATGAACCCGTCGTCGACCGCCGCCGGTGCCGTCGCTGCTGCCTCTGCGTCCACCACCGCGGCGGCCGTGACAAGGCCGGCGGTGCCGCCTACACGTCGCAGGACGCGCGCTGGCAGCTTGCGTAGGCCCGTGCTGCCCATCCCGCCCCCGTCTACAGCAGGCTCGTCAGCCGCGAGCTCCACGACGAATCTCGAGCTCGGCGCTGCGACGGGCCGAAATTCGGCCGGCAACACCACCGGCAACGATCAGGTCGGAGCGCCGAAGCGCCCGTCGCTCCCGCCGCGTGTCTCTGGGCCCGTTCCCGAGCTGCGCATCGAGTATCCCGCCGACCCGCCGGAAGAGGAGAGCCGCGTCATGCAGCGTCTGAGCACCATCAAGTCGGCCATGCTCATCTACTCGACGCTGCTGGGCCTCAGCCCGATCCTCAAATCACTGACCAAGTCGACGTCGAGCGACAGCATCTGGGCCATCTCATTTTGGCTGCTCGCCATCAACATCTTCTTCTTTGACTACTCTGGCGGCGTCGGCGTCAAGTTTCCGGCCTCGCTGTCCACCAACGCCGCGCTCATGGCCTCGACGGTGCTTGCCAGCCGCCTGCCTGACACCACGCAGGTGTTTTCGCTGACGCTCTTCAGCATACAAGTGTTTGGGCTGTTTCCCGTCTTTCGCAGGCACGTGCGCCACCGCTCCTGGAAGTATCACGTCCTGCTGAGCCTGCTGCTCGTGCTCGGCGCGGGCCTGGGCGTCGGCATGGTCCTGGGCGACGTCGACGGCAGCGGCGCCTGGCCGTGGAAGAGGGGCGTTGTCGGCATGGTCGTGAGCCTGCTGATGGCGGCGCTGGCGGCTGGAGGGTGCAGCTGGTGGCTGATTGGGCTGCAAAAGTACAAGAATGAGATTCGAGGCCCGTGGGATCCGGCCAGGCCCATCATCATGAGCAGGCCTCGATGGGACTGAGATGAGGATTACGTTCAATACAGAGATACACGCAGTATGCAATAAGAAAGCACGACACTACAGAGACGGTAATACATAATAATCATTTCATCATTCGCATATGTTGTCCTTGTCATGCCAGTGACCCATCTACACATCTTCGATATCCAGCACCCACATCTGCTCATCCCCCACCAGCTCGTACTGCATTCTCACCCGCCACGGGTAATCCTCCATGCGCAATCCCCCGCGCAGCCGGTCCCCGCGAAACAGGTAGTCACTCCGCGGCACCGTCATCCACGACGGGTGCAGTATGGCCTCGATCGAGTTGGGCGGGATCGGGGGCCGCGCGCCGGGGCTCGACAGCATGCCGCCGTACTGCGCCACCGGGTTGAAGTCGGCGTCAAAGCCGACCTTGAGCGCGTAGCTGCGCTTCGGGGTACGCAGCCACAGCGCCGCCACGGTGCCGCCGGCGCCGGCTGGCAGCGTCACGATGCGCGCGGCGTCATCCCATGCCCGGCCGCCAGGCGCCAGATACACCTCGGACAGGGGATAGTCTGGGTCAGTAGGATCCGGGACGGTGATAACGCGGATGGGCAGCGTGCGGATGTGGAAGCCGTACACGGGCGTCGGAGCGACGGCGGCGGCCGGGTTAACACTCGGGTGCTGGGCAATGGTGCACGTAGTGTCGTTGGCTGCCGAAGAGGAGGAAGCGGCAGTAGCGCCTGGGGCTGCTCGCTTCGTCCGGATCCGCGCCGGCTCTGTGCCCGGCTGGCGGACGTATATTTTGCGGTACTTGACTGTCGGCGCCAGACCCTGCGCAAAGACCTGCAGCGCTTTGCTCTCGCCGCCATCGTCGCTGAACCGCACACGCGCGTACTGTCCTTGTTCCGACAGCATGCGCAGGTAGATGCCGACGCGGCTGTCCTGTTGACCTGCATTCTCGCAGTCGAGCGCTGCCAGAAACGTCTCCGGGCCCCACGGCACCACGGGCATCTCGAGCGAGAGGCCGCGGTTCGTCATGCTGTACGGCTGGTGGTTCCAGCGCTGGCGCGGCTCAACGAGGTCAGCGCAGCCTGCAAAGTCGGCCGGCGAGCGCGCCAGCAGGCCCGTCAGTTCTTGCTCCTCGTCGACACTGGCGCTCCACGCAAACAGTGACTGGTCGTCCGAGACCTTCATAATCTCCTCCTGCAGGCGGCGAAAGGCGCGCGCGCCCCCTTCTCCGTAGAGCATGGGCATGTTGACGCCAAACAGGCCGAGGAGGCTGTAGGCGCGGTCCTCGAGGCGCGTGGTGGTGCGGTCGGCCGCCCATGCCATGCGCTGCGCGACGCTGCGATCAGTGAGGGCAACGTCGCCGCGAAGCACGGCGGCGTCAATGCGCGTGACGGCTGCGATGCGCTCAGTGAGCGGCGCCTCATCGCGGCTGCCGAGCGGCTGCCAGGCGGAGTCGTAGAAGACGACGTGGGCGGGGGCGAGCAGCTCCTGCAGGGTCCAGCCGCGGGTGAACCAGGCGCTACGGTCAAAGGCGCCGGCATCGTCGTCGGACACGGTGGCGGGCACATCGGAGAGAAAGGCATAGCAGAGCGCCGCGTCGCGGTACCAGGCGTACATGGAGTTGATGGCCTCGTTGAGCTCGGCCGACGAGGTCTTGTCAATGCAGCAGGTATCGACCCAGGCAAAGGCGAGGCCATCCCGGACGGCTTGCGCGCAGCAATTCCGAATCTTGGCGTAGCCGGCCTTGGAGGCGGCGTGGCCGGACTGCAGGTCCTGAAAGGAGACCTCGTCATCAAGCCAGCGGTGGGAAAGGATGGCGTATTCGGGAATGGCGCTACCGAAGAATTCCTCAACCTCGAGGGTAGATGTGTTGAGAAGTCTCATTTTGTGTCAACAACGAGCTTGAGCGTTGTTCTAGAATGGTGGTTAGCAGGCATAGCAAGTACAGGCCGGTTGAGCTCACGGATATAAGATGATTTTTAAGCATGTTTGCCATTTCTTCACCTCGGCATGCTTGCCTGCCTGTTTGATGACCCATGGCTTCAGCTTTCGCACGCCAATGGAAGAAAGTCCATTTTATTATGGGATTTCATTCAGCTGTGGTGCCGTATCTTCAGCCGCACTTGAGGCTTCCACAAAGCAGCCCTTTGTTTGAAGCCGAGTGACTCGACAAACGGCTCGAAGGTGAGGCATCACGAAAGCGTCCCGAGCATATACAGTAACGAGTCGTGCACAGCTATGTCGAGGTCTGTGTGTGTCGTTACCTGTCGTATAGCTCGCACGTCAAATCAGACAGCCAACCTCCAGAGTATTGGACAATAGAGATGCAGCTGCAAGGAAATTGGCAATTTCCAGCAGCCAGACACCTGGCTAGCGGAGCCACTTGACGTCTCAGCTCCAATGAAGATCAGTGCACCAGATAAATTCACGCAATTTTGTAAAGAATAATTGGAAGAATACGGATATTGAGGTGCAGACGATGTTGCAACTTAATCTAAACAATGTGCCAGGCTGCCAGTCTTTCCATGGCCATGGCGAGCGCGACTTGGCAACACAAGTTGACAAGCAAACGAGGTCAAGTGTACTTCGTAGTGCGCCGTTTCACACTTGTCGATCACGGCAGGCTAGTGTATACGTTGGATTTGCAGGGCGTGCATTTGAGTGCGTCTTGTAAATATTTAGTAGTATCTTTTCTTTGTGACGAAAGAGCAAAGTTGGATCCAACTACGTCGTTCAAGCTGCGCACTGTGTCTTCTGCCGACTTGCCAAGCACACTCGGTAATTACCCCGTAACCTAGATGACATTAACCCCGGCAGCAGCAATACATAGCAGCAGCGACGGTAGCTACATTTGGGGCCTCTTGCTCTTTTCACATGCGATACTTGCGGCTGTAACGAACGACATCTGACTCGAGACTTCGCGTTGGTAATCATGAGAAGGACACCGATATTGTTCGACCGGGCCATGGCAATGCAAAACTGGCGCCGAACATGCCATCAGCCATGGCCTTCGAAGCACGCGCCTGTCTCTCAGAGGGGCTCAAATGTCAGCTCCCTGTGTGAATGGCGACTCGCCTTAAAAACTTTCAAAGTATGCGCCCTGTCGCCGATGTTGCCGGCCTGCATCTAAGCCAGATCTTGTCAGAGCAGAGGGAAGCAGCACGCATACCAATATTGCGACGTCGCAGACAGAAGTGGGCTGTGGCGCAACTGTGCCCATCAGATGTGTACTACTCCGTACAAATAGTATCTATACCAGTATGCGTGCTGAGTCGCTGACCATCAGGCTGCAGCTCGGCGGCCCTGGTGGTCTCATCGGTCGACTCGTATGCATCTTTGTTGGTCAAGTCTGCTTATCTGCCAATCTGCCTCAAGGAGGCGGCGATCTACAATGCACTAGTGCAGAGCCGGGCGCTACGCGGCGAAGGTGTGGTTGCTCTGCGCGGCAGCATTGTGGCTCTGTTGATGAAACATAGTAAGTGTGTGTTCAGACGAGACGGAATCAGTCTTGAGGTTCATTGGCATCGAGGACGAATTCAATTTTCGATGTTTATTAGAAGGACCCGTGAGAGCAAAGGAGAGAGCGGCTGAGCAGGCGGGCTATAGCCTGGTTCAATGCCAGTGTTGGGCTATTTAAGCAGCAATCACGTGAGCTTTAGACCAGCAAACAGGTCAGTAGCGAGGCATTTCTTTCAAAAGCTGAGCAGAACGTGTTGAAGAGCGTGGCACCTGTGCACGCTGTGGTAAGGGTCATGATGGAGGGCAACGCAGCGAGAGGCCGAGTGTGAAGAGAACGGCCGATCTCTGGATTACAAAGGAGTCCGCATACTCCTGGAGGTACAGCGGGCCAGTCACAGCGTCTGCACAGGCCTTCTTAGTAAAGCGCTCGTCGCGCTACAGCTGTGTCGGACCTTTTCTTTATTCCCAGCGCCAAGATTTTAATACCAGCAGATTTACCTCAGTTCGATTCTGGAAGAACCGAAGTTGTCCATGGAGTAACTTTGCTGTCGAATCAAGACGCCGCGATCATTTCTATCCAGAAAGATTTCCATGACTGCTCGTACTGAGAATATTGGCTGCGGCGGGTCTAGAATCCGGCCCACCCCACTGTCACAGAAACCGTGGCATAGCAACGGGGCCTGTTGCAGCGGGCGACATGGTGATGAATACCAAGCGGATATCAATCCGAGTCAATTCATTTGCTGTCTTGTTTTCCGTTTCTCCTCCTGCGGGATTCATTTTGTCTCGTTGTCCGATCATCATGTGAGCGTACTGGTTAATAATATGCATCTACACCTAGACGACGTCGCAACAGAGAACTCAACAAGAGAAAACAAGCTCTTGCTAGAAGGAGCTGCCAGCTGGGGCCCTAGCTCCTCGTATCGCGCCAGGGGGATCCACCTACGCTGGGGTTGTCGACGTCGCCACCAGTCAAATAAAGTGCAGACTGTTGACTGTTCCTGGCAAGTGGCAATTGTTCGGGGCCTGAAACTATCTAATAAACAAAAGATTGTGTGAGATGATTCATGCAAGAAAGAAATTGCCACCAGAATGGAATCCCAAGCTGGGGCCCGCATGAACAAACGGCGAGAGTCCGCATGGTGAGTCTGTATCTGCGCGATGATGGGACAACGGCAACGGAACGACCTACAGCTGGTAGCAGCTGGCGGCTCTGCCAGTCCAGAGTGACGGCTCGCATGCACCCCCTGCTCCCCCCACACAGGGTTACGCACGCCCCCAGTTTTCCGCAGTTTTCTGACGGTCCAGCTGGGGTCGGATCGTCGCGACTCGCACTCATCGCCACAGCCCGAGGCCGCGTTTGCACAGCTGCTTTTCACACAGCTTACTGACGAAGAACCTTTGGTCGAAGTTGCCAAACATCAAAATAGCAGAAAACTTCTAGCGTTGATCTGGATGCACAGAGAATTGTGAGAATTGCATTTCTCCAACGGCTTACGCTTGCATCGGCGTCGTCAGTGCTACATATCCTGGTTCCTGATGGTGTTCGCTAGGTACTACGAACAAGGCCCGAAAGCATGGGCTGTTTAAAATGCCCAAAGTCAATCTTTAACTAATCCGTAACTTTGGGGCTAATAGTCCAGACCAAGCCTCGTGGCGCCAACTGACTACTTACTGGTATTTGCTTGCACCTGCTTTCGTACTACGAAGATTATGGCCAAATAATGGTCCCTCCCCCTTTGCCGTGGTGCGGACGCCTCCGGCACTCTGAGCGCCACATGCCTGTACCTGGCCGACGTCGCACGCAGTCTTTGGCGGCTTACAGTTACAGTGATGACGCCAGCTTCACCAGCCACAGACGCCTCTCCCTCGTGGGCAACATCAGCGACTGACTATTTTCAAAGTATGTATGGCCGTCTCCCTCGTACGAGCTATCCATTCGCCAGCATCTATTTACGGCCTGCACAGCCCATCACAATCGACATCCACCACCCCTTGTTCTCCCTCGTGCCGGGGGGACAATCCACTCAACCCACTGTTACCACTGCCAAAGACACCGGGGCGGTCCCACAAAGCCCATCTCCACCCGCACCACCACCCTTGAGCAGGAGCTCCATGCCTCTTGTTCGCTTCTGGTAATCTTCCCGCCGCTTGTTCCCCCAGCTAACCTTCCAGGAAAAACAAAATCGATTCGCCCAAGCTGCGCCTTTCTTCGAGCTTAAAAGGGCCTGCCTCGCCTTCCTCTCCTTGTCCTCTCTGCCCCCGGCTTCCGTTATTCTACATTCACACACATAAGCCACCAGATCTCCCCGTCCTCCTATAATCGAATACCAGATTCTCTCCCACGACCTACACAACAACAAACACCTATCAACATGAAGGGCGCCATCATTCTCGCCGCTGCTGGCCTTGTTGCCGCTCAGCTCCCTGACATCTCCAATGTCCCCCAGTGCGCTGTATGTGCATCCTCGTGACGAATTAGCTCAAAGCAACAGCCTCGACTGACAGACATGCTACACAGATTACTTGCCTGCTCCCTGCCCTGAGCAGCACCGGCTGCGACCTCACCGACCTCACATGCGCCTGCAAGTCGGAGAACCAGGAAAAGATCCGCTCCTCGGCCACTCCCTGCCTTGAGAAGGGCTGCTCCAAGGATGACCTCCAGAAGGCCCTCGACGCTGCCAACTCGCTCTGCGGCGGCGGTGTCTCCGGCATCCCCTCTGGCTCTGCCACTTCCACCGGTGCTGCCTCGACCGGCTCCCAGTCTGCCTCGTCTGGCTCCGCCTCCGGGTCTTCCCCTGCCGTCATTACCAGCAGTGCTACTCCCACCTCTGGCGCCGGCGGTATCGTCCCCCCTGTCACATCTGCTGTCTCCTCCGGCTTCAGCACCGCCCTTCCCGGCAACGGCACCGCCACCACCCGCACTTCCACCCGCAGCGCCTCTGGCTCAAGCAGCGCCACCAGCTCTGGCTCCCAGACCTCCAGCACCGGCGCCCCTGGCACCAACGACGCTGCCGGCCCCGTCGCCGGCGTCATCGCCGCTATTGCTGCTGCCGTCTTTGCTCTGTAAGCGCCTCACCAGAGGTAATGGATATAATTGGGATACCTAGATAGTGTTGCAAACGGAAAATGTGTCGACTCCCTTTAATACGTGGAACGAATCGGGGAGTCGCCGATGTACGTGAAAGTCGACGTACAAGGATATGAGAAAGGCCCTCATGTGTAAAAGTTGTCACTATGCCATAACGTTAATCAATGTCACTCAATTTAACTGAAAATTGTAGCTGTTACCGAATGATGATGCGTATCAAGTGACATTTTATGTTTTGGTGTGGTACGGATAGCTTGATAGGGCTTGTCTTTGGCATGCTGAGCCGCGCCCGAACCGTCTTGCAAGTTGCAATTGGCTATCATCTGGTGGCTGAAGACTCGAGCGACACGAAGCTCCAAGTACGTGGCTGCAGTTGTGTGCACCACCAGAATCCGCCAGCGCGGAAGTAGGACAGCAGTTGATGTCATGAAAGGGTCCTGCTTGAATCAATCTCATCATCCATCATCTATCTCTCGACTCTCGGGTGAGGTTGCAACCCTATACACACAAGAGGCCTGAAACGAAAACAAAAACTAATCACGATCAAGGCAAAGCAGGGGAAGAGGAAGTAGCAGTACAATACAGTTAATCTAGAAAAGGGTGTTTCAGTGGTCCATTTCGGAAACCCGACGACGAGACCTTATCCAGCAATATGTCAAGATCCGATGGCGAGGCCTTTGGGGCCGTGTCCAGCGACATACCGACCGACCACTATCGGCACCTGCGACGACTTCCGCCGAACCCTTGCATCGACGTATTCGCAAAGAAAGTATGATTCTTACCGAGCTTGCGCCTTGATCCCATTCAAATCAAGATGCGCGCATATTGCTTGCTCCATTGCTTGCTCCGATCTCTCAGCTGCATCGCCTGAGACGGTGGCTGGAGCTAGTTTATCAATGATTACAGGTGTCACAAAATATGCATCGCCTGACAATATGACACCACAGTCGGTTGAATCAACTTTGCCCGTGACGGTGTAGAGTGAAGAGGTCATGTATAGACTCGAGTAGATGTGGGAGCGACACTTGAGGACGACATTAGCAAGACAGTGGCTACCTTATCACAGCGAAATGACGAGGGAGTCCGTCAGATGGACTACAAAGTAATGCAGTATTGAAAGAAATACCTGCTTTCGATTCACCTTCTCGTATTGTGTCGGTAGGCGACAGCCTCGACGTTGTGCAAGCATCTACACAACAATGTAGGTGTCGTAGTAAAAATGCGGATCCACACCTTCATTGATGTGAATTAGGCCTTATACGTCCATACACCCCCCAGTTTATCAGAAGGCTGATTTTTTTCCTTCTGATGGAGTGCTGCTTAGGACGTATTTGGGCAACCTGAGACGGCTTTTCTGACTTAGTGGCCGTCCCCCACTGGTGGCTGCCCGCCCGTAAGACTTGTTGTTTGTGGCGGGGGGAGTCGAACTCAGGACCTTCTTCGTAGCAATTTTTAAGACGACAGCGCAGATGGGTAGAAGTTACTGGTCTCTGGTCTTATTGACCACTTAACCACCCGGGCTCATAACTGTTGTAGTAAAAATGCGGATCCACACCTTCATTGATGTGAATTAGGCCTTATACGTCCATAGTAGGCGCAGAGCGGGGCCACTATTAGTGTCGAGACGTTGCCCACTGTTGCTTCGACAACTCAGATCTCACAACCAACACAGCCCACACTGCAACGAACAGCAGAGCCAGCCGCAGCCAGCGCCGACTACCTCTTCCGACTCCCAAATACATGGCGGCCGACCTCAGCGACGTGCACATGGCGTCGCCGCCCACGCTGCCCGAGCAAAACGAGCCGCGCTGGGGCGGCTACTCGCGATTCGAAATCGAACTCGAGGTAGGTTCACACAGATCTCCTTACTCATCCTTCCCCCCTTCTCTCTTGACCTCTTGTCCTCTTGCTTCTTTCTGCTAACATGTACACGCGCGCGTCGCAGTTTGTCCAGTCGCTCGCGAACCCGTTCTACCTCAACCACCTCGCGTCGCAGAAGCTCCTGACCCAGCCAGCGTTTGTCGCCTACCTCGCCTACCTGCGGTACTGGAGCCGCCCACCGTACCTCAAATACCTGACGTACCCGGGCCCGACGTTGCGCCACCTCGAACTGCTGCAGCAGGAGCGCTTCCGGCAGGATATCATGAGCCCGGATCTGGTGGCACGGCTGGTGGAGGAGGGCATGCGCAGCGCGGTGCAGTGGCACAGGGAGGGGGCGGCCTGAGAAGCGATGCTCTAGAACGAGTAAAACTCGGCATTGAGCTTTGAGAAGCCCTGGAACACGTGCATAAAGAAGGGGAGGGGGGCCTCCTAGCACCCCCGCGAACCTGGAGAAGGAGCAAATCGCCGCCCAGCCATTGAATGCTCTGGACCACATGCACGCAATAGAGACACTCTCTGCACATCACGACATCAAGCCGGCTGCTTGTTTTCGAATGGAGCACAAGTCGTGTCTATGTCAGGGTCGGTGATTTTAGTCTGGTCAAAGCGGAACATGACGCCCTTAGGAATGCGTTCGGCACACCACGATATCAAGCCAACGTGCTTGTTATCGAATGTCAAGTTGAGAACTGTGGTCTGACTAAAGCGATAGATGCCTGAGCTTGGCATGGCCCGGGTCTCGCAAATCAGAGGTATGCGGCCCGGGACAGGGAGAAGATGGAAAGTAATGAAGCTACGATAACCTGGACAGCCGGTATGATATATGTGTATAGCAGTGGAAGGGAAAAAAAAAGATTTCAATTCTTGCAGTGCGCCAAGTTCTATGCAAGTGTGCTACGTCGCAAACGCCAATCAATGCATCCCCAAACTCCGAAACAACAAAAGCGTGAAATAAACACGATGAATGTCCGCGGAGCCACCGCCTAGTTTTCCCTCCATCGGTGGCCGCAGGCCATGCACTTGTAGAAGCTCGTCATGGGCTCGTCGGCGCTTCGAATCTGGACCTGGTAAAATGCGGCCTCGAGGCCGTCGCAATTCTCGGCCGGGCACTGCACGCGGGCCTTTTGCGCATTGTCCCACGCGCCGGGCCCGCCAAACACATCTTCCTTTTCCTTGCGCTCGTAGTTGCGCCGCGAGAAGACGGGCTCAGTGATGGTGTGCTCAAACGGACAGGTGCGGCATTCGAGGCGATTGGTACCCTGATTGGTGCGGGATACGGAGAGAATGTTGGCGCAGTGCGGGCAAACTGCGCAGATGTTAGACTGGGTGCGTGTAGGATGGGGGAAGGGGGGTTTGGGGCAAGAGGAGGGAGGTTGCTTTCGTACAGAGAAGCATCGCGGCGAGGGTTGCGACGGCGTCGCTGGGAGCCGGTGCGATGTAGTGTAGAGAGACTTCAGGGCGATATGGAGGTGGGTATTCGGAGTTATGCGACACGGTCGTAATTTTGTATCTTGTTCTAGGAACGTTTGCGCAGGCTGGCGGGAAGAAAAAGCAGCCCGTATTGAATTTTCGAGATGTTTGGTGGGGTGGTTGGTGACGATTTTGGCTACGCCCCACCAATGACTGATGACAGCTTTGCAACGATCGCCAACGTGCGAATGATCCTCGTCAGGAATAGTAAACATTTGTTTAATGAAGACGATGTAATCCCACAATGGCTACTACTCTATGGAACTCCAATGGGCGCCACGGCCGCACCCGCGTAACAATACAATGTAGTCGAGCACAGTTATTAGTTCACACAGTTTGGCGAAATGATACGCATGGAGCTATTACCATGTAGCGCTGTGTAGTTTGTTGCAACATCATAAACGACGGCTTGCAAATCGAGCATACAAAAACACGCAGAGGAAAGAATCAGTCATAGGTTCGAACTTGTCAAGTGAAAAATGTATAAACAGCAAGAGGTCGTTCTCCTTGTCTCCCAGTGTGGACGTAATGCGCGCCGCGCCGTCATGGCAGAAGCGCCGTTTCAGGTAGCAGTCCCTGATCCCGTGGCAGCTTGTCAGCCACTCTTTATTATCCTCGACAGGCTACTCATCCTCGCCAATTAGCCAACGCAACAAATCTCTTTTCTGCTGGTCCAATAAAATTTAGGATATAATCTAAGCAGGCTCCCGCTTTCATCGGACGGCCCTTGACCACTCAACCACAAACACACGCTTGCTACCTAGGTACCTACCCTGACGTCCCCGCCACGTCTGCGCCACGCAACGAGGGGCACAGCTTAGCGTCCAAAACGTCACCCGTAACAACGCAAGTGATTGAACCGCCCGTGTTTGCATCTGCCTAGGCCAGAGAAGTTGCGCCTAGAATTACATGCTCTCTCTGCCACCATTACTGTATTCCGACGCGAAGCGATACACGCAACAACATCAGAACACGGGACCCGACGCTTTATCATCTTGACGACAACGGCCCACTAGCGGCTCCCTCGCGCGACCCAATGGCAGAAGAAGAACATGAGGTGAGCTTCGTGCGGCCGAGGCGTCGTGCAGAAAAGCTGCTTGAATGTTTGAGGGACTGACATGCCGCAGGGCGCCTCGCCAAAGGAGCTCCTCGTCGAGGCCTGCCGCCGCGACAATACCGATCTCCTGATCCAAGTGCTCGCCGGGCGGTCCGACGAGGAGATAGCACGCCTGCTCAACCGCACCACGACCGTCATGGGGAACCACCTCTACCACGAGGCCGCCTCGCGCGGTAACTGTGCGTTTCTCCCCGGCCCCTTTTATCTCTGTTTGCCCCGGTTACAACACTAACACAGAGAGCCCAAAATAGACGACATCATCGACCTTCTCCTCGACCAGCCCAACTTTGAATGCGACCCCGTCAACCGCCTCGAGGGCGACACGCCGCTGCACTCCGCCATCCGCTGGATCAACGCCGAGCCTCCCGCGCAGCGCGCCTTTGGCGCCGCCCTCGTCGAGATGATGCTCGAGGCCGGCTCCAACCCGCGGCTGCGCAACAAGGGCGGTCTGACGGCGCAGCAGCTCGTCGACCCAACCAACACGGAGCTGCGCGCGCTGATTGACAAGTATCTCTACGCGTCACAGAATACGGGCGATTTCGTGGACGCGGTGGGTGTTGCACCGGCGGGCGCGCCGCCGCCACCGCCGCCGG
This sequence comes from Beauveria bassiana ARSEF 2860, assembly GCF_000280675.1. NCBI lineage: Eukaryota > Fungi > Ascomycota > Sordariomycetes > Hypocreales > Cordycipitaceae > Beauveria > Beauveria bassiana. Next base: position 486,452 of record NW_007930855.1, read on the forward strand.
GGGGAAAGGCGCCGCCGTTGCCGGGACAGGCGCCGCCATCGCTGCCGGTGGGACAGGAGACGGATGATATTGACGAGAATGCTGAATTCAGTGGCAGTGATGACGAGGAGCGCGCAGAGTGGGAAAGGAGGAAACGGGAGAGGGCCCAGAGGTAGCCAGGCAAAAGAAAACATAAAAGGGAATACAAGACGCTGTGGAGAGAATAAAGCAGACCATGGAAAGAAAAACCATGGACATGAATCATGATTCAAGCCATATTTAGTAGCATGTAGATCAAGTTACATACATCACTTTACACATTCAAGACTGAGGTACACATTTAGGTATTGGTGCTACAGATTAGGCCATAACCAAGACAAGCACCGAGGCAGCAAACAGCGTAGACAGCGAGCAGGGCACCTTGTCACCACCAGACTGCTCAACGGCAGACTGCTTGACAGAGCTGACATAAGAAACATTGCTAAGTCTCCTCACGGAAAGCTCCGATAGTTTGCCGCCACTCGCAAGCTCGTACATCTGTGCCGACAACTGGTTAAGAATATCAGTCGATCGTCCAGCTGGACACCAAATAATCTTCCAACCGCCACCTTTCGGCACGATAAATGTTGAGCTTCGATCGTCAAAAGCAAAGCTGTACGCATCTGGGCACACGGCCTTGACAGTTTTGCTGTATGATGACGGCTTGCAAATATTCGGATCGTGATATTTGCCAATGCAGCAGTCCCTGTCACTTCCCGTCGTAACACAAGCACTCTTGCATGGCGAAAATGAGGGCCGACGAATACTGTCGTCTGGGTAGGGATATATGCCGTCGCTGGGACTTTTTGGCGGGAACGCCAAGTTAGTCCACGGACACCATTTGGAGAGCATGTCATTTGTCTCCTTCTTTTCCAGAGGTATAGGATAGGTTTCGTTGGAGTAATAGGTGCCTGTTCGAGAAACATCATACAGCCAACCCGCTGTTGCGACACAGGCCGAGTTTGTAAGATTTGGTGGGATGAAGGATGTATTGTCCGACGGAATGTGCTCAATGCCGACAGGGAGATTGTAGCCGTCGACGAGTGAAATGTCGTAAAAGGTCTGCATCCCATTCACACCGCCCGCGAGGTTAAACTCCACAAGCGTTGCCGGTACAGCGCCCTCTGTTTGTTAGCAGGGCTTGTTGGACCGATTTTGAGTGAAAACTTACACTGAAGTCGCAGTCTAGCTTGGCAAAGCAGTCTCCTGTTTGACAAGCGCAAGAATCGCCATTGACAGTGCAGTTTGTGCGTCCCCAGACTCTCCCCTGCCAGTTGGAACCTACAGACAAATTCTTGCTCTCGCCCGGATTCAGCTCAAAACCACCGGTTCCTGGACCGAGCCCAGCTTGCGTGGCTGTTCCCGGCCATATGGTCGTATCGCATCTGTTGGTAATGATCAACGGGACTGTATCATCGCCGGCCCGAGGCGGGCCTCGACTGGTAACATCCCGACGCGGAGTCTGCTCGATGAATTTGGCTTGCCAGTTTCCAAGGTCAGCGTGATCAGTACTTGCGCCAATGCATTGAATGAGAGTCAACATGATCCCAAAGTGAAAAAGAAGGCAACTGGGCGACGTCGCGAACCAGTCACGCCGGTGAGCAATGGAATCCATATTTGTCAGCTGTTGAGGCATCAGCGCTTCAAGCATCGAGTCAGAGAAGCTGAATTCGTCTCCATCATTTGCGCCTGTTGAGAGGATGGGAGAGAAAGCTGCTTCAATACTGTGTTGAGTTGTTGGGATACAGGCTATGCGTGTAGACGGCGTGTTATCGAGGTATATTTCGGCGAACAACAATGCAAACCAATTGAGCCGATCTCTATAATAGCCGACGTGCAAAGGGTTTCAGCGCAACTAGCTGAGTTATCAAGACTGATCGCTCTTCGTCTGGGTGTACTTTATATGCAAAGGTTTCTATAGTAATACCTGTAAAGCGTGTTCAACAGGGTGAGGCACCGTGGCTGCTCCTCGACGGAAGACAGAGCCGCAAACGATGTGTAGATAAGTCGAGGTGCGATGGATCAGAAGTGCAGCAAGGTTGAAAAGGATTGGGAATGGTGGCACCAGGCACGAAAACGTACCAGGCAGCTCATGTACTGCGGTTGACGGAAAGGAAAGAGCGAAGCATGGCATCTACCTCGGTTATCCACGCGGCGGAAGCCATCGTGTCGCCAAGTCAACTCGCAGAAGCGCTTTTATTACGGCACGTTAGCCAAGATAGTAAATGTCTATGAAGATGAAAAATGAACAAACGATTCATCACCATTCATGAAATAATTATAGAAAGAAAAGCCACTCCATGATTGCAGCTTCTGCCAAATCCACCAAAACATGCAACATGCAATAACCTTGCGGGTAACACAGCTAGCAGCTGTAACGTGCTTATATGCAGCCCGACAGTGCTCGCAAATACATCCAAATCTCTTTATATAATTCAGGCGCTGTTTGGTATCAATGCTCTTCGTACTTTTTGTCATGCTTCTTACAGCTTAAGAAGCGCACCATCTCCGTGTCAACGGCCCTTTACCTGAAGCGGGCACGGCAGCGGCCCATAACCTCGCCCTGGCATACCAGTTCAGTGCTAAACTCGGAACCGTCGAGAGTCAAGTAGATATCGAAATAGACACGGTAAAAAGTTCCTTGTGGCGTGTCCATGCGCTCAAAGTCTTTTTCAAGGTTCTTGCGCGACAAGTCGGATGTAAGAGTGACGACTTCCTTGATGCCTAGTAGCTGTTAGTGATGATTCGCACACTACGTATCGCGGGACTTACGAGGATCCTTGGTGTATTCGGGACAGACATCGTCGTCGCAAGCATAAAGAACATCCTCGTACATGAGAGTGGCGCCAGGGGCGACCTGTCTGAAGAAGGAGACCTTGACAGTCTCGCCGTTTTTTACCTTTTGGCCTCTTTGCACAAAAATCTGTCGAGTAAACTTGCAGCGGTCCTTGCCGTCGAGGGAGGGCACACGGTAAGCCTCAGGATGGTAGCCCTCCTTGAAGGGTTGAAGGGTGCCCATGAGGTAGTGGCGACGGGCGATACGGTGGGTAATAATGCGCTCGCTGATACCGGCGGTGACGGCACCCTTGACAATGGCGGCGACAGAGTCCATAGGACGTACAACCTTGGACTGGAATTGAGGAGGAACGTGAAGCTTGATCTGCTGGAAAAGGTACTCGGAGGCGCCGAAACCACCCACAACCAAGATGTTTTGGAGTGTTCTGTTCTGGGCCTGGATGGCAATGATCTGGTTGCGAACAAGCTCGAGAATACGGTTGACGACAGGCTCGAAGCATTGTAGAATCTCCTCATTGGTAAAGGTCATGTATCCTTCTTCGATGCCTGCGTCGGGGTATTCAGCCTCGATACCGACATCGACGGCCCACTTCTGACCGTTATTACGGAAATCGGCCTTGATTCTGTTCTCAAAGTCCATGATGCACTTGGCGTAGACACGTCCAGCGGTCTTGGAGCCCTCGGGAAGCTTCATCTTGCGGATCTTGGTGCGCAAAATGTTGCTGAAGTTGCGATTGAGGGCTGTAGAACCGCAAGAGTCACCAGACCCGGCGGTACATTCGGCAACGGTGAAGGGGTTCTCCTCTTCGACTTCGTAGGCGATCAAATCGACGGTACCGCCACCGCAATCGACAATCAGGACGGCATCATGGACCTTCAGATTCAGAAGACCAGTCTTGGAGCAGAAAAGAGCGGCGGCCTCAGGCTCAGAAACAAGGGTGAGGCGGTTGTCATTTTCGTCTCGGAGGAAACCAGCCTGAATGGCAGCAGCGCGAGTGGCGGCCTTGCCAGCATCGTTCCAGATGGCAGGGACTGTCAGATAGTATCGAATATTGCGCTCTTCACGGTTAAAAACTTCGCCAAGGGCCTTTTGCAGAGCAATACGCACGGCCTGGCGCAGCTTGAAGAGATAATCAGCGGCAACATCAATCTCAGACTTGCCCGGGGGCAGAGGGGGCAGGTTGATGGGGTCGATGTAAGTGTTGCCGCTGAGCATGAGCTGCAGCTTGAACCACTCCACCTTTTGCACGCCAGGCTTGGGGTAGCCGGTTGGGGCGAGGGCATCGGCAATGTCGGGGCCCCAGCCAACAACCTTTTGGTACTGGTCGTAGTAGAGAACGGTGGGAATCTGGAAATGAGCTCGTCAGCGAGGCTGCAAGCCTGCGGGGTCAAGACTAGGAACCTTTTGCTTGGTATATGAACCGGCGCCAGGCCATTCTGAGATTATATCTTCTTTAGCTTCGTTGTTGGTTGCGAAGGCGAATGCGACACCAGAAAAGGTTGTACCCTTTTGACAACTGTTAGCTGAGGTTGGGCTGGGGAGAAATGGCCAAATCGGGGTGGCGGGGTATGGGAGAAACTCACGAAATCGATACCGACGATGAGCTGAGCTTTGCTCTGAGTAGAGCCCTCGACTTCGGCACGGTTCTGGCCAAACTGCTGTTGAGCCATAGGTCCGGAAGGCGGAGGAGGACCAGGAGGATAACCAGCCGGGGGAGGGTAGCCCTGAGGAGGACCGCCAGGACCGCCGGGATGACCCATTGGATGGCCGCCGCCCATGCCAGGGCCCATGTTGGGCGGGTAACCGAGAGGCGGGCTTGTGGTGATGGGATGGGGGCCGCCAGCGATTTGTGAAGGAGGGGTACGGTTGGGACCTTGAGTGAGAGGACTGGTGCGGCCCAGAGGCTGACCGGGAGGGCCGGGAGGGTAGTTGGCTGTATAGCTGGGCGGGCGATTGCCAGCCCCGGGATGGTTCATTGGAAGCGATGTGGTCGAGTTGGACGAGGAGAGGGGAGCAAGTCCGGCGAGATTGCCCTGAGGTATTTGGCCTGGAGGAGGGGTATTGGTGGAGGGGAGGCCGTCGACGGTCTGGATGCTGGCGGTGGATTTGCGCTTTCCGAACCCGAAGTTTTTCAGGCGAGAGTTGATCGAGCTCATAAGGAAGAGAGAACCAAAAGGGAGGAAAAGAGAAAGGCAAAGGAGAAGAAGAAAAGGTGGGAGGAGACGCAGAGCAGAAAAGAAGGATATGAGATGGACGGGGGTGTGTGGGAGAGGAAAAGCCGTGAGCTCGTAAGCAGCAAGGTCGGTAGGGTAGGCAGGCAGGCAGGCAGGCAGGTACCTAGGTACCTAGGTAGGTAGTTAGGAGCAGAAACGGGCGTCGGGCTTTGGGCGAGTTTGCGCGGGCGAAAGCGGGCGTTGCAGGTACCTGAATGAGGGGGAGGAATCTAAATAACTAGCCTGGCTGGAGGATGGAGCAGCAGCAAAGCAGCAAAGCAGCGCTTGAGATCAGGCTGGGCGTCAGTGGGCGTGGGTGGAGGTATAAATTAGATAGGCGTGCGAACCAAAGTGGGTTGACAAGGCGCAGTTGGTGAGGCTACTTGCGGACCAAGCTAGTAGATGATGAGAAGGGGGTTTTGGATGGGGATTTGGTCGCAGCGAAGTCTGCTAAAGATGAGAGTGTGAAAGGGGAAATTTTCAAAATGAGGGCGTAGTTTTACCGTTTGCTTGGAATAAAAAAAGACGAAACTCAAGCGGTGCGCCCCAGGTGATACAAATGTCCTCGGTGCCTTGGTATTATCAGTAAGTAGATAAATGGCGTGGAGGTTCGCCCAGCGTGTGTATACGAGAGGGGCTGTGGTGCTGCGCATCATGTTCATTGGCCAGCCAGCAGTTTCTTTCGGGTCTCCAGCACCGACCATGTCCTGAGAGGGAGCCCTCGTGGGCGGCCAGGCGGGGGAGCTGCGAGTGCTATTTAAAGTAATTATCAACTTGGTTGCTGGCCCAGCCGCCGTCATCACGTCAAATTTAGTTTTCCAGGTTCATCTACCAGTAAGACTGCCTGCTTCATGCCGTAAGGCTGGCGCGTGCTATCTTGACTCTTTCCTGCTATCAAGTGGCCATGGGTCAGTAATTCCAGCTCGTGGACGCCACACTCATTAGCACCCTAACACACTAGTTAGTAAAAGAGGCGCCCGTAGATGTCCCAGTGCAGAAGCATGTGCGTGCGCGCCAATATTTTAATGCATTGCTCCCAAGTATACCTACACATAAACTTTGGCCATCTCTACTTTGCAGCTATTGACATATCTTGCCAATGCCATCCATCGCCGTCGGCTCCTGCGGCCATGTCAGCGTCATCGGCTATAGTCATGAGCGCTTCCGTAAGTTTTCATCTTTGGTACTACCAACAACCCAAGATAAAATGCAGAACATCGTTTTGTTTATATTTTTCCATCTTGAGCCCAATGCGGGCCGACGCTCTGTTGGTGACACTGTGTAGAGGATGGAGTGGAGTGTGCTTTCTGTCCCCCTGTATTCTGGACGACTCTTCCGTGATGAAGCTGTAGCGTGCGGCTAGAGGTTGGCCTTGGCGCATTTACACATTTATGACACAGGCTGTCGCTTGTCGAAACCAGTTCTGCGATATTGGACGGCTTGTTCATCTCGGTCGCATTCGCCGAGCTGTGCCACCTTTGATACGTTTCACAAATGGCAACGACCCAATCCGGAGCTGTGCCTGAACTTGAGGGTTACCGACAGATCGACTTCATAGGCAGATTGGCCACGATTGGCAGCAGGCACTGTAGATAGACGTCTAAGGCGTCTTCGTGCAGCTCAGCCTCGTTTCTCTTTGTGGGCCAGGCACTTTGCTCTTGCCTCTGTTCAACATGTCTTACTTACGTGATGTTGAATGAAATGTCTTGCTACAATCTTGTAGTACTCAAGCTTTCCATTACTTGAAATATGTGATAGTTGCTGAACAATCTGTCAGAAGTAATTCTGCTCGCGACCCTAAATCCCACTAAAATACCTACTTTTTAAGCTAAGGCTTTAATATTTCCCATCTATATTAATAATATAGTAAATACCTAAAAATAGAAAAGTAGCTAAAATATAATACAAAAATTTATTTATATTTTTACTTATTTTAATAATCTAGTTATTACTTAGTAAAGTAAAAAAAGTTATAAAAAAGTAGATTTTATTAGTAAAATTATCTTCTAACTTTTTATTTAAATATACTAATTTATTAAAACTTAAAGATAATTTTCTAAAGATAGTTATATATACTTAAATTACTAAAGAATATTATTATAATCATTTAAAAATAAAATTAGGGACTAGCTCTTATAGTATAAGTAGTTTAAAAGTGGTTATTTTAGTGGGGTTTTAGGTCACGAGCGGACTTACTTGGATGCACTGTATCAGCCGGATTGGTCATGGTCGAGGCGCAATAGACAAGAAATGAAAGCACAGGGCCGAGGGCGGCTCTGATTGACGAATCTACTGCCACGGTTACAGCCAGTTTGTACTACCTTGCTTGACTGCCCTCCGGCTGTACATTTTGCGGGGAGGAGGGACCGTCCCCCGGACGGGCGCATGAAGTGAGAGAACAAAGCATTCTTTAACGTTTGGCAGCGCTTACGGGTAATTAGACGGTGCCATACGTTTCTAGGCAGAGCAGTTGGCAGGCCTCATGGACGAAATTTTACTTGGAGCGACATTTATTAACTGATGGGTTCCGTGTACGGAGTAGAGCAACAGCAAACGCTACGTGGGTAGTTTTGCAGGTGGAGGTGAGACGCCCCTGCCAGCCGTGGACTGGAATTGATTAGTGCGGTTGAGCCGACGGCCAGGGAGGAAAGTGGAAAGGTAAACGCATCTGGCCAGACTTCAACGTCGCCTCCATTGTCCTCTCTCAAGTCTACCTATGTTTTTGGCCTGTTTTGGACGTCGAAACTGCTGAGCGGGTGCTGACGACGATACGATCGGAAAGAAACGGGCTTAGAACTTGATCATGGCTTAGTGAGAGACGACGACACGCGCCGCTCCAGAGACGACAGGCTCAGATTACGGCCCTTTTTTGCGAATTTCAACGGCCTTGAAGACGGTTCTGCACCTCTTTCGGCCCGTTCCCCATCCACGGCCAACTACTACCCGCCAAAGAATCCCGGACCAGCATTGCCATACCAATCAGTGATTTTCTCTGCGCCAATTATTCTCCCTCCCAGGTTTGCGTCATTTGATAGCAATTTTTTTCTTCTTCCCCGTGTCGGTCGGGCGCTTGGTTGTTGGGGCCAGTCTCTCCGTAATTCTGCTGCCCCTGGGGCGGCCGGTTCGGTGAAATTCAGTCTGGGGCCGGGGTACTGCCATCGGAGGAGCCGGGAGAAACACGTCACCGATCAATTCGCAACTATTGGCATCCATTGAAAGGAGGAAGAGAAGGAATTCATCAGACGAGGGCGCGCAGTCCGGCGTATTGCTGAGGAGTGTCGAGACAGACGACTCGTCGACCAAGACTGCTAGAGGGAGGAGCAGTGCTGCTGCGCTGGCACCCCCACCATTCATCACCACGGCGGCGTCTACAGCAGAGGCTAGCGCCCCGTGGCGCGCTGGCTGGAGGCAGAATGACGCAGCCAAGTCGCAGGTAAAAAGGGCGATTGTGGGAAATGTCGTGTCTATAGTTGGAGTTTTGGTGATTTTCGGGGTGAGTTCTTCCTTTCTTTTCTTCGCGCCCTCTCATTGCTGGCCTGTTCTTTGTGTTATTTCGGCTCGTCGCGTGCCCGTTCACGTGGTTGGTGCTCTGTGGTGGTGGAATTTTTGCTGTTAGAGTCTTGAGCGCTCAAGAAGCCAGCAAGCCCCTGCTGCCACTTGCACTGAAGATGGCGCCCCCTTGCTGCCACTCACCACGAAATGGCACCACCTGCTGCTCCCCGCATCCCCCCAAAGCTCCCCAAAACTCCCCAGACTGGGCTGAGGTACGCCGCTTTTTTACACTCAGAAGCTCAGGCCAAGCTTGCCCACTGTGGCCAGGCCTGCCCACTGTGGCCATGCCGCCCACCCACACCTCGACCGCCGCCGCCCACTCTGTCTGCATCCAGTTCTCCCGCTAACGATTCAGCAAGCTTGCCAGGCTTCTTCTAAACGACGCCAAGTTTCTCCTCTCCTACCTCCAACTTTCCCATTCCTCCTCTTCTTCTCCTCACGGTTTCTTCTTCTCCAGACCATTCTTCTCGCCCATAGTCCCCGCCGTCGAACCAGTTTGCCAGAATCCTGCTCCTTTTCCCACTGTACAGCCTGCCTCGTGGCCCCTCAACATGGCCTTGCAAGAAGAAACCAAAAAGGTCGTGTCGCAGTTTGATTTCTCCGACGCCGACATCAACTCCCATGTCGCCGAGTTCATTAAGCAGATGAGTGCGTTTTCCCCAATTTCGAAGCGCCCTTCTGCTTGCGTTGCTGCGCAATGGCTAATCACCCTCTACCCAGACACTGGCCTTAAGCAGGACGGTACCAGCCTGAGCCAAATCCCGACCTACGTCACTGCTGTTCCCAATGGCACTGAAAAGGTTCGTCATCCGCCTTTCCCACCTATCCGCCGTCAAGCTTACATGCAGTAGGGCCTATATCTTGCCGTCGATCTCGGTGGCACCAACTTCCGCGTGTGCTCAATCATGCTTAATGGTGACACCACCTTCAACCTGACCTACAATAAGGTCGCCATTCCTAAGAAGCTTATGGTTGCCAAGACGGCTCGGGAGCTCTTTGCTTTCCTTGCCAAGCAGATCGAGCTCTTCCTTCGCGAGCATCACGCCGAGCATTTCGAAAGCCACGTCCGTCGACGCCACACAGCCAGCACTCCAATGGGCTACCGCGACGAACACATTTTCCGCCTCGGCTTTACCTTTAGCTTTCCCGTCCAGCAGCTTGGAATCAATAAGGGCAAGCTTATCCGATGGACCAAGGGTTTCGATATCCCTGATGCCATCGGTAAGGATGTTTGCGCTCTGCTCCAAGATGAGATTGACAGACTCCGACTCCCGGTCAAAGTCGCTGCCCTTGTCAACGACACCGTTGGTACGCTCATGGCCCGCTCCTACACATCGGTCGGCAAGCATCAGTCTATTCTTGGTGCTATTTTCGGCACCGGCACCAATGGCGCGTATATGGAGAAGACTTCCAATATCAAGAAGCCCATCACGGGCGACTACGACACTTCTACCGGCGAAATGGTTGTCAACACCGAATGGGGTTCATTTGACAATCAGCTCAATGTTCTTCCCAACACACCCTGGGACAAGAAGCTTGACAAGGAGAGTGTAAACAAAGGCTTTCAAATGTTTGAGAAGCGTGTCTCTGGCATGTTCCTTGGCGAAATCGTTCGACTAGCCATTGTAGATATGTTGCAGAAGAAGTCTACTGGCCTTTTCCAAGACAACAACTCGAGCTTCAACGATCATGTCACCACCACCAGCATTGATCCCAAGTCCACGCTCTTCACACAATGGGGCCTAGACAGTGCCGTCATGTCGGTCGCCGCTAGCGACAACACCCCCGAACTTTCCACCCTGCGACAGGAGTTGGAAAAGACTCTGGGCATCTACTCTGCGTCTCTTGAGGACGCACAGGCGTTCAAGGCCATTGCCAATGCTGTCGCGCGTCGCGCTGCCCGACTTTCTGCTGTTGCCATTGGTGCCATTGCTATTCAGTCCGGCAAGCTTGACGATCCCGAATGCGAGCTTGTCGACATTGGTGTTGATGGCAGTCTTGTTGAGCACTATCCGTTCTTCCGTGACATGATTCACGAAGCTCTGCGAGTCATGGATGGCATTGGCCCCAAGGGCGCCGAAAAGATTCGCATCGGCATTGCCAAGGATGGCAGTGGCGTTGGCGCTGCTTTAATTGCGCTGGTTGCTGCCAGTCGTGAACAGCCTGGCGATTTCCTGGCTGACTTACGTACTGATATTAAGCGTGGTCTCGACCGCCTTCCCCAACAAAGTATGTTATCCTTCGACTCGAATGCCGGCTTAGCACTAACACGATCTAGTCGAAGAGTCGCCCCTGTCGCACAATGCGGTGCTTGCCATTGGCGCCATTGCTGCCATTGGCGTTGCGGCTTTGTGGTACTGGAGGCGACAATAGGCCTTTTCTTGTTGGCGTTTTGTTATGGCGTCTCTTCATGCTTTTGCAATAGTTTACACTTGTACATCTACGAAATGACACTTTTTGGATGTGCTGGTTCTGCACTCCTTCAACGAGATGCGTCTCTTGTAATTGTTTCATTGATCATTCAGCTTGTAGCGGACTAAATGCAAGCCATCTATTTGAGTGTATGCGTGATTGTTTAATTCGCCATGCCAATTAAATTATGCTTCTCAAGACAACGCAACGCCTTGTGCTCCTGTACAGCAAGTTTTCCGTCGTGTTGGCCCCTGTGTGATCACCCTAGCTTCCAAAAGCTGCGGCCGGATAGGACCGATCTCGCTTCTTCTTGGTCGCCGCGCTCGAGCTGCTGCGCGAACTCGCTCCCGACGCCGCCCCCGACCCGGGCTCGCTCCCGCCGGCCAAATTCCGCCGCGGCGGCGGCAACGGTAGCGTCATGTCCACGGGCAGGTCGTTCCACTCCATCTCAGACCGCTGGTTCTGATACGACCCACCCCGGGGCGGCGGTGGGCGTGCATCGCTGTTGAGGTTGGCGGATGTTTTTGGTGGCGGACTCACGAGGGCTGATGCCGCGCTGGGCGGCATCTGTTTCGGCGGCTCTGGACTCGCGGTTTCGGTGGCGGAATTTTTGTTCTGGGATTGCACGGCTTGGAGGACACCGCCGGCGCGGACGGGCCGCAAGACAAGAACCGCAGAGTCAGGCCGCAGACGGCGGTAGTAGCCTCCGATCGGGTCGCCGACGGGCTGGAAGCCGCGCCGGCGGTACCACGCAAGGCCTTGTTCGTTTTCGGTCCACACGTGGGCGGTGACGCTGCCGAGGGAGACCGTCGAGGCGGCGTGGGTGAGTATGTCGTCGAGGGCAGCGTTGGCGAGGCCAAGCGCGCGATAAGGCGCGAGAACGCCGAGGCTGCGGATGTAGAGGTTTTGTGTGGCAGCGGCGGTAGTGGACGGCGACGGCGGCTCGAGGATGCAGACAATGGCGCCTACAATTTTGGGCTCCTCGGGGAGACCGTTGCCGTCACCGGCCCAGGTGATGACGCGGGAGCATCCGTGCGAGAGCGCGGGGTCGAGAGCGGCGGCGTAAAAGCTGTCGGGGAAGGCGACGGGGAGAAGGAGGGCGTTGAGACGGCGCAGGGAGGGAATGTCAGAGGGCTCGATGGCGCGGATCGTGGCGTTGAGTGGAAGAGAAGGACGCGTCGTGGAGGTTAACGGCGGAGGTATAGGGAGTTGTGATGAGGGTGTCGGAGCGGTGGTTGTGGTAGTTGATGACGGAGGAGGGTTATAAGAGGGCGCTTTGGGTGGTTGGAAAAAGGAGCGTATGGATTTTTGGAGAGGCACGCCGCCGGGTTTTGACGACGGCAGCGACATGGCTGCGCTTTGCGTGGAAGAGAAGGAAGGGAGAAGGTTGAGAAGGTTGTGGAAAAGGGGACGCAAGGGGTCAAGACGGCATTGTATTGGGGGTCTGGAGGGGTGAGCTCCTGCCGAGGGTGGATGCCATTTAGCTTTTCGGCGGGTTGTTGAGAGGGCCAACGTGGATGGACTGGGGAAATGGGGATAGAGTTTGGGCTCTTCGGCGGGGGATTAGGCTAGTTGAACAGCACGAGTGTATGATCTTTGAATTTTTGATTAAAATCTAATGTCTTTCAGGAAGGTAAGAGTAAGGCAGAGCGATGATGAATGGGTTTGTTTGTATGCGTGCATCTCGAAAGCATGGTCGAAGTGGAGAGTATACGAATACTCTCGAGGTGATTGAAGTAGCATCGTTCATGAAATGTTGTGACGTGCTCGAGGCCGTTGTAAGCCACCCAGTGTCCGATCACTTTCTCCAGTCATGATGTTGTCAATCATCATGCCAGCAAGCTCAATCTTTGGGAGCATAGGCATGCTGCGGGAGCAATCGAGCTATCGTGTATCTAACAAGATAATTGCCCCGGTTGCTGCATCGTAGTAGACGGATGGCTGTGCAATGCGTAGAATGCGTCCTGCAACGTCTTTGGTCATGCGGTGGACGTAGGCACGTCGGGCATGGGCACGTGCCGGTGGACGTGGGCGAAGCAGTTGAACGGTTGCGCATGCGGGATCGTGGCTTTCGATCTGCAATGATGGGAGCAGTAGGCAAATCCCCGTGTTTTGCGTGCAGTAGTGCGAAACACTGAAAGGGTGTGCACTGGCGCCGTGTTTGATGGGGGCGTTAGGGTTTTACCGTGTTGCATTTGTGAGAAGCAAAATGGTTGGCGGCGATTTGGTATTGAAATGTGCGGCTGGTATCGCAGGGCAAGATTAACACGTCACAAGTGACCGAATCGCGTGGTCTCGTTCAATAATAATTTCAAAGTCTGGTTAATATGAGGCTGAGGAGAGTGCCACAGTCAGCAGTTGCAACACTCGGAATCAGCTGGGGGTTAGCCGGTAATGACGAGTTGAAGCGCATTTGAGGAAGCGAGAACGGGTTATTGTGCAGCAGACGGCACGAGAGACTATGCACCCAAGGTTCTCTTAATCACATTCATATTTTACACTCAATTGAGTATATACTTGATTTAATTGCCAAGGCTCACGCATCGTGTACCTACATGCATGTGCTTTCACACCCGCTGTAATCACAGCTGTCAACCACTAGTCCGTCCCCGAAAAGGCTGCATCGATCCCAGGCTACCTAAATCCACCTCTTGCACCCGACATCTGGCAACCCAAATCCACCCCTGGTCGATTCGCCTTGGGTCGCCGCATCGTTTTTTTCAAACTAGATCTTTGAATCCTTATTGGGAAGTTGCTTCTCTTTTCTCCTCTTGCCATTTTTCGACCGCGGCTCACATTGCTGCTTATATACCCGCGTCTGCCCTCCTTTACGAGACTTGGCCGCCGACACAGAGGGAGAGGGAGAGAGCGCCGTCATCCGCCGCCGCCCTCCCACCCCCCCCCAAAGGGCCTGCCGACCCTCGAAACCCAGCCCATCCCTAATCTTTGGCCTGGGCTTCGTTTCCGATTGCTTCATCGCGCGACCGCCCATCATGAATAGCCCCTCCGGCCGGGCTGGACTCATCAGGGCTCGCGACGAAGCCGGCAGCATGGAGAAACTGGTATGATCCTGCCCGCAGCACATCCCCTCCTCTTTGTCGTTGGTCGTCGCCGCCGTCGGTATGGGCAACCGTTTTTTTGCGCCTCTGACAGACCACGCGGTGCAACGGCGAATTGCGCCTCTCTCCCATGTTTCGCCTCCCACGTCGTGCTCTTACTGACAATGGCCTTGCTCTCCTCTCCTCTAGGCTCATTCTGTCCTCGACGATATATTACATAATGTCATCTCCGACCTCCTCGTCAAGGTCCACCGCGAGGAGAAGCAGGCCAAGGCCACCTCAGCCGCCATTCGCATCGAAAAGCTAGCCTCGGATGCCTCCGAAAGCTCAACTCCCGACTCAAAACCCGACGGCCGCATAGAAACAGACGCCGCAATATACGAGGACGGCAAGGTCACTCTCAAGGGCAACCCTTTGAAGACGACCACCGAAATCCTCTGCCCCAAGTGCCATCTGCCCCGGCTGCTCGCGCCCACGGATGGTAAGGGTGCCGTCAAACCCGATCCGACCGTCGTCTACTGCAAGCGACACCCCTACATTGACAAGCCCGGTTGCGACATCTACGGTCAGACCTGGGTCGCTCCTGGTCCGGGACGTGGAAAGAAGAAGAAGGACATGGAGAAGCCTGACCCGGCCGATAAGCCCGCCAATGTGCTGTCCTTTCCGTCCGCCACATGCAGCAAATGCAAGCGATGCATCCTCGTCACTCGATTAAACAACCACATGGGCTCCTGTATCGGTAATAGCGGCCGTAATGCCAGTCGCGCCGCCGCCCAAAAGATGAACGGTAACTCTCAGCATGACAGCACCCCGCCTTCATCACAAAAGGCCACGCCTGCGCCGGGATCACGCGCCTCGAGCCCTAGGAAACGAGATGCCGCCGCTAGCGACGAGGACGAGGACGAAGACGACGAGTCCGAGGCGAGCCCCAAAAAGAAGAAGATCAAGTCGGCTGCCGCCGTCACCAAAAAGGTCATTCTCAAGACGAAACCCAACATGAAGCCGGAAAAGGCACGTGTCTCGTCGCATCTTAAGCAGGAGCACAAATTTGACGACAGCGACTCGACGCTAGATAAGACGCCCACAAAGGCACTGAATAAGCATACCAGCCCTCTTAAAAAGGTCAAGGTTCAAAAACCCACGAGCTCGCCTCTATCACGGAACGGGAGAGACATTGACATGAGGTCAGAGTCCTCGGATCCAATGTCTTCGCCTCCTGGCCGATGAGGGCGTATGCCTGCTTCGCCTCGGAATTGTATCAACACACTACTATTTGGATAACCATCGCACTCGATTGTGCACATCAACACCGCGACAATGAGCGAGTGCACCTTGACTTAATTGCGTCTCTATACCGGACTTTGTTTCCCCCGTCATATACGTTTTTGCATCAGGGACAGGCTTGCTCCCTCCCTTGTTTCACTACCTCATTATCATTTTCTACCGATTCTTTATTTTTTCTTTTTTCTTTTTTTTTTGGCTACATTTACTTTTGCCATCCTTTTGCGCTTTTGCCTTATTGCTGATACTTTATCTCGATTCGGCGGAGGAGGAAAGAAAAAGATGTGGGTTAACGGGAACAGCAGTACAAAAAGAAGACTACATCCTTAGCATCACCGCACATGCGGGCCTGGCGGCGTTTTATTGGAGAAACTGGCGTTTTCTTTTTGCTTTGTCTTGCATTTGCTCTACTGGCTGCAGTGAGCTGCTCTTTGAAAAGAGACTTCTTTTTTTGTTGGTTGGTGGTGGGTGCATGGATGGACAGGTATTTACAGGCGAACTCGAAAGTTTATACAGTCAATCGGAGTGGAATGAATCTTTTCTATTCTCACCGTGACCAATTCGTGTTCTTTGACTGCTCGACATGAGCAAGTATCTTTGTGCATGGGTAGAGTAAATCGTAGTGCTTATTTCGCTTATGTCCAAACACGGTCATATTATCTACCTATACTTCAAACGCACGCCTTTCTTGGGAAGCATTCTCTAAGTCCGCGCTTCTCATAAGCGAGAATATTATTTTCCCGACATGTGTGCTTACAATTCCTCTTCGGACCCTTCCACCACTTTGGCCGTCACGATACGCACCTCCTCCACGGGCCGGTCCTCGGCCCCCGTGGGCACCATGCCCATGCGCTTGACCGTGGCGAGCCCCTTGGCCACGCGCCCAAAGATAGTGTGCTTGCCGTCAAGCCAGGGCGTGGGCGCGAGCGTGACGAAGAACTGTGACCCGTTGGTGTCGGGGCCCGAGTTGGCCATGCTGAGGACGCCGGCGCCCGTGTGCTTGAGCGCCGGGTGAATCTCGTCGGCGAACTTGTCTCCGTAAATGGACGACCCGCCGCGGCCGGTGCCGGTCGGATCGCCGCCCTGAATCATAAAGTTGGGGATGATGCGGTGAAAGACGGTGCTGCTGTAGTAGCCGCGGCGGGCGAGCGCGGTAAAGTTGGCGCAAGTCTTGGGCGCGTGCTCCGTGTAGAGCTCCAGCGTGATTGGGCCCTATAGAGGTGGTTAGAGAAGAGTGAGGCAGATGCGTAGGAATGGGAGGGAAGGGATAAAGAACGTACCATTGTGGTTTCTAGTATTACATTGGTCGTCATGGTGAGAATTGACTTCCAGGATGTGAGCGCTGGGGAGGCAGTGAGGTGCTCGTCGCGAGAAGTTCGATGTCGAGATGCAAACGTTGTCACTGGTGAGTGGGGCGCGACAGGATGGCGGCGCTGCCACTTACAATGGCCAATCACTCGGCAAATGCGGTGGATTTTTACAAGACGAATGTTTTGCTTTCACTTGGTGTGTGCAATGAGTTATGACGTCAGTCGGATTGAAGGACTAGTTACAATATTCATCATGCTATCAGTCGGTGCTGTGACGTATGGCCGGTAGGCGAATCTAATGTGAGATGCTCCGGGGAAGTCAAATTGACTTGTCTTTCTACAGATTATATCCTAGCTCAATCTTAATCGTGAGAGGTTCTTACACCTTGCTGAAGAGTGTAACGCAGGAGCAAAAAAGCCTCAGCTGGCTGTCATTCAACAGTAGCTACATTGAACTGGCTGTCATGGCTGTAGGTCGACAGCGAATATGATATTACTCTGCCGCCTCACCGTCGCCGCCACAACACCGCGAGAAAGCGCGCTAAGAATTTATTTCTCACAAAGACGAAAAGTTTGTGTTAGTGGAGCACTGCATCAATTTTCACGAGTTCTTTATGTTCGGTTTCACCGTTGAACACAACTTTCCTGGAGTGCTACGTCGCCTAAAGCCTTAGTCATCACAGGCTTTTAGAGACCACGTCTCTGCGCAAGTTTGCTTCAAGCAAGCGACAGCCATATAGCAAACATCAGCTTTCTCTCCAAGTTCCCGCCTCGAGGCTGTCAAATTTCAAGACCTACCCAGCTTTTTCTCCCGAAACTGGGTAAAAGATATGGCGAGCAATTCGTCGTTAATTGTCCCCGTTGGCGGAGGACTACTGGATGGCCTCAACTCGACCTCTCACAACGCCACCTCGCGGCCTGACACATGGTTTGGGGCCCTCCAAGACGTTGATTTTCTTCTCCTGGAAGCCAAACTAGTTCTCAGCGCGGCCGGGATTATCTACGTCGGCGCCCACGCGGCTCTGCGGAGGCCACCGTCGGCAGCGCTACCCAAGGACAAAAAGGCCCGGCGCAAGACGGAGGAGGAGGACAAGCTGTCGCAGGGCCTGGAAATGTCGGACGCCATACTGTTCCCCGTCATGGCTGGCATAGTCCTCATGGGCCTGTACTATCTCATCCAGTGGCTCAATGACCCCGCCATCATCAGCAAGATTCTGCGCTGGTACATGTCGATTGTCTCGGTGGCGAGCTTGGTGACCCTCTACGCGCACGGCGTGGATCTGGTCGCGGCGTTTGTGTTTCCAAAGTACTGGAGAGGTCCGGATGGAATTTTACGCACGGCGAATCAGAAGACGCAGGCTGTTGTTCGGTGCGATAATGTTGGCAATGTCGGCGATGGTTCCTCTCCGGCTACCGGCAACCCCTTACCAGGTGTTCTTAGCCTTCTCGCTCCGACAAAAAAGCTGCAAAAGGTTGCTTGGGAAACGAGGGCTATCTTTAAGCGAGATTGGCTGCTCAGATTCTTTCTGCAGGGAGTGGGCGAGGAAAAGACATACATCAAGTTTGCGACAATGATGGCTCTACCGTTGGCGGCTGCGACGTCAGTTCTTTACTTTTCCTCCAACTCACCATTTTTGTCCAATATGCTGGGTTACGGAATGTGCTACTGCGCATTCCTTGTCTTGTCGCCCACTGACTTGCTCATCGGTTCACTCGTGCTGTGGGGTCTCTTTTTCTACGACATATTCATGGTGTTTTACACCCCGTACATGATAACAGTGGCGACAACTCTCGAAGTCCCCATTAAGTTGCAGTTCAAGGCGGCCCAACGTCAAAGTATTCTTGGTCTGGGCGACATTGTCATTCCTGGCATGTTTATTGCCTGGGCTCTCCGTGCTGACCTGTGGCTACACTACAAGCGCCTGGTCAAATACGAGTCGACAGAGTTGAAGATTCTGGAAAAGGATGCCGCTTCCGGCGAGCTGGTGACTCGCAGCGAGACAAAGCACCGCGAGATAAAGCCCCCCTACGTAGAGGTCAAGGGCAATTGGGGTGACTGGTTCTGGACGCGTAGGCTCATGTACTTGTGCGCCCCAAAGGAGGTACCTGTTTCGGTGGCGGCAGGTAACTTCAAAAAGACGTACTTTTATGCTTCCATGGTCGGCTACCTATTGGGTATGCTAGCTACGCTGGCGATGCTTCTCGTCTTCAAGCGTGGCCAGCCAGCGCTGCTGTATCTTGTCCCAGGCGTACAGGGCGCTACTTACCTCACGGCCATCGTGCGCGGTGAGCTAAAAAGCCTGTGGAAGTATACTGAAGACGGTAGTCTTGATACGGTCGATGTGGTTGTGGACTTGGACGCAGATGGAAACCCTTTAAAGACCATTGGCAAGCTCGAGAATGGAGTCGTGGATACTACGAAGAAGGATGACAAGGATGCCAAAGCGAAGCAATCTGACTCGAAAGGAGCTAAAGCCGGCGCTCACAAGAAAGGGGAAGATGGGAAGGATGGGAATGAGGGCAAGGAGAAGAACCACCATGTCTTTTTGTTTTCGCTCGAAGCGCCCCCGGACGACAAGGAAGCATAGTTTCATCGTGTATAAGATAGAGGCTTGGGCTACAGTTTTTTTACTCGGCCTCGTGTGTGAAATCATTAGAATCGTAGCGCATGCGGTAAATTAGACATGAATCGAATAAACTTCAGCATAAGCAGAGATCTGCTTCCTAATACTCCTGTGAATATGTCCTCGGGCCAGACTGAGAGCGGACTATCTTCTTTATTTTGCAGTGGTGCATTAGGTCTTAATGGCGGCATTCCCAATGTCGGGGTCTTTGCGCGATTGCCTCGTGGTGATCCCCAAAGACAAAGCCAACAAGACCAATCTTGGATACTTGTAGCAAAGTACGAAGAGACAAAATGGAAGAAAATGAAAGAATGTTTTTGATCCCATGTCTCAGAATACGTTGAAACGGGTCTTTAGCGACCCGGCGAATCTTGCAGATGATACAAGATGAGCCAGCTGATGAAAGACAGACCCAGAGGCAGCGCGTGCGCGGGAAACGGTGAGTACATCATGGACGTCGAATACATGAAAAGATGCTCAGAAGTTGTAAGCCATCCTCTTGCGCTTCGTTGTAATTTTTCAAGTCACTGTAATTAGAACATGTATTTTGACTTTTCTGGGTGGATGTCAGCGAATGAATTAATTTTCTGAGAGGTTTTCTATTCTATGTAGAGAACGGAAACAATTGTGTCCGGCCAGTCTCCGTCTCCAGCAATGTAGACAGAATAAAATTGGAGTTCTCAACCCGTGCGTATTGTATAAATAGGATATGCTGTCTTCTCTGAACGCACATTAGATACTTCTTACATATGAGGTGGGGTTGCGAGAGTGACGCTGGGTAGACAGGCCCCGCCTACAAATAGACTTGGAAAGCTCTCATCGCAAGCCCAATCTTACATCTGCGTTCAGCGCCTACTTGTTGTTTCGCTTCATATTTCGAGATCGTTTCGACCCTTGTATTCGCTGGTATTGATTTATTTGCTTTTCCGCGCTTCCATCTTTACCAGTCAGCGTACGTGCATGTGGATGGTTCCAGCTTTGCCTGAACAATAGGTCTCTTGAACAATCAATCCCCGAACAGCCCCTACCGTCATCTGAACTGCGCAGACAAGAAACTCCAAAAAGGCGCTCCAGAAATTAGATAAATATGGCCACGGTCATACAATGGGTGCTTGATACGCGAAAACTATGGCCAGAAGCCGCCACGACGGCCGAGTTGGAGCACGTGGTAAGCTGCCCGTTCCCTCGGTCCTACTGTCGTCCTCCGTCTCAAATGCTGAGAAGAGTCCCGTTCTCATACAGGCTGCGCGCGCCATGAACCTGCTGCTCGATACCGAGCGCGACGCCGTTCTCCGCTACTACCACGTCCGCGACGCCAAGCTCGCGCTCGGCTCCGCGCTCCTCAAGCGTCTCGTCATTGCCCAGCACGTCCCCGGCGTCGCCTGGGACGCGGCCACGGCGGTGCGCGACCCGCACACCAAGCCCGTCTTTTACCACCCGGCGGGTTCTCCGACTCGCCAGCCGCTCCTCTTCAACGTCTCCCACCAGGCCGGGCTGGTGGCGGTGCTGGCGGCGCGCGGCGCGCCCGACGGCACGCAGCTCGGCGTTGACGTTGTGTGCCCCGGCGAGCGGCGCGCGCGCGACCTCGAGGCCCTCCGCACGGACGGGTGGGCCAAGTACGTGGAAATGCACGACTCGGTGCTGTCGCCGGTGGAAGCGCGGCGGTTGCGTAATGTCTCGGCGGAGGGCTCGTCGTTTGAGCAGGGCGCAGATCGCAGGCTCGCCTACTTTTATGCGCTGTGGTGCTTGCGCGAGGCATATGTCAAGATGACGGGCGAGGCTCTGCTGGCGAGCTGGCTCGGCGACCTGGAGATGCGCGGATGGGCGCCGCCGCCGCCGTCGGGGGACGCGTCCGACGAAGGCCGGCTTGAGGTCTTTTTCGGGCCGGGGGGTGGTAAGCGGGTGGAGGACGTGGATCTGCGAATCGAGTGGTTCTTGGGAAGAGAGTACATGATTTCGACGTCGGTTCGCAACCCGGATCCCGGTGCGCCGCTGCAGCTGGGCAAGTTTGAATTGCTAGATCTGGATACAGTTTTGAGGCAGGCGGAGGAGCTCAAAGCTACAAGATAGGATGTAATGGGTAGGAGCGTACGCATGCACGATATACTGCGGGCGCATAATTACACGAATGTTGGAACTCTGGCAAGGAGGTTTGTGGATCTTTGCAAAGATACGTCGTTCATCATTTTCCTATTTCTTGTTCTTTTATATTGCGCTTCCACAGACGGCGTTGTCGGTTGTCGCATGAAGCAACTGTCATATTAAAGTCAGGAAAGAGGCTCTGTCGCAAGGGGCGTTCACAGGTGCTTCCCAAAGAACGTCAGCAAGGTCTTGTAGCCGCGTTCGTACTCGGCCTTGACTCGATCGTCGCTCAGGTCGGAGCGAGCAGCCATCCAGCCGTGGATCTGGTCGGGAAAGGTCTCGACGTGCTTGGGAACGGTGAGGGCGTCCTCAAACTTCTTGACGTCTTCGGCGGGCTCGTCGCCCGAGGCGAGCAGGATGAAGGGAACCTTGATGCCGGGAGCGTCGGCGGCGTCGATCATGGCGGGGTGCACCGAGGCAGCAGCGGCAAAGGGGTTGGAAGATTCCTTGACGGCCAGAGCAACGGACTTGCCGCCCCAACAGTACTATGCCACACAGTCAGTGGTTTCTTCATTCTTACGTTACTCGCATGCATGCTTACGCCGAGGACACCAACGCTGGTGATGGAAGAACTCTTAGTCTTGATAGCCTGAACGTAGCCAGGCAGAGGGCTCGCGGCGCTACTGGGAGGGTTCTTCTCAAAGAAGGCGCCGAGATCCTTTTTCTTCTGCTCGGTGTCCGGCGGGTACCTGCATTGATGAGCTTTGGGCTGTGGACGTGTTGTCTGAAAGGAAGCATTACGTACCACTCAATGGGGCATGGTTCACCCTTGAAAAAGTCGGGAATATAGACTCTGTACTTTTGCTCGCCGCTGTGGGCAAGGATATCGGTGCCCTGAAGGGTTTGCTCAAAATAACCAAAGATGTCGTAGATGACGACTATGGCCTTGGTGGCGTCGGCGGGACCGGTGACGTCTTTTCCAGCGTCCGTTAGTATCGCGGTTGTATCAATTGAAGATCTTAATCAATGCGTCTCCAGATGATACCCACAAGTCTTGTAGCCTCCAACTTCTTCGTATTTGCCCTTGGCTTGGTAGCCCTTGGACACGATCGGGGGCAGGTTGCAGCAGGCCGCAGAGTGGCCGGAGGTGGCTGGCATGGCAGACATCGTGAAGGATACGAATTGATCGTTTCGAAGATCTCTACAGGTCACCAACTGCTTTTTCTACCCGAGTCAGTGGATAAGTTCAGAATGCAGTGTGATGTGGTTGACGCGGAGCTAGCGTCGGCACAGTGGGAAGCGGTAGTTGAGCTGGCTGAGACGAACCTATGCTTTGAGTGCTTACCCCGAGAAGCTTGCGATGAAGAAAAAGAAGATGCGGAATTGAGCTCTCGCGGAAGGGGAAGAGCGGTGAATTTATTAATGCTCAAAGGTTACACCTTGTGGTCTATGATGTTGGTTTGCGCAATCTATCCATGGTGGGGTGCGGAGGGGTTGCGTTGCCCGGTGGTGGGGCCTCAGGACGCTGATTTGATGATGTCACAGATTGATTGCGATCGCAGCCGCGTCGATAAGTTGACACTCGCAGTGCGGACGAATGCTCTTGCAGAGTTTACTTCTCATTTTGCCACACAGTGAATCAGTTAGAACTTTATGCAGTTAATTTGTGGCGTTTATGCAAGCCACTTTATGTATGTGCAAAACGTTTGACAAGTCTCTGTGCTCTAGTTTCTACAAAGAGCAAGTCTAGATATTATCGCTCAAAATTCTCATCTACCTAAGGATGTCTCATGTGGCTCGCTGCCGTTGGGTAACATATTTCCACGTCCGCAAGGATGTCTTGCTCGTCCGAAAGTAGTCTGGCACTGCACAACGGCTGGGTAGTCAGAGCTGGTAGAACTTGACGCGATGGTCATATACATAATCACTCCCTTTGGTGATTTTTTGGATCAAATGTGTAAATTTGCGAAGCTTAGTTGTTAGCGATAGCTGCTGTCTCTGGGCGTCGACTCTTGTTGGCCAGATGCCTCTTCCATATGCCGCAGCTACTCTGCGACGAAACCTTGTGCGTTTCACAGAGTTTGTTTGTATAAATTGCTTCTGGATCAATATCTTGTGATGAATCTATAAAAAGCAACCCATATTGCGATAAAATTCAGCCCAACCGCGCCGTGTGAGAGCAAGCCATCACGTTTAGCGTTATCAGCTGAATAGTAACACCGGGAGGCTAGGTTACTAGATAATCGAATTACCTTTTATTACCCAAGTTTTGGTTACATTCGTCGACCTCACATCGTAGCTAATGCTACGCTCCTTGCCCACGCCTTTGCGAACCACATGTCACAAGGCACGTGCTCCAATTGCAATATTGCCAGTGTTCGAATGTTTCTAGCGTTCTCGCTCGCCATAAGCGGAACTGATTGTCCATAGCCTGTAGAGATAAATGCCCTTGTTGATACGACACCATGGCCTCTTTTTCATTTTACATGACATGGAAAGCTTGACGAATTGACAAGGATGGCGCAGAACTAGACGTATTGCGAGCCACCCCATCGATAACTAGGCCAGGACTCAATGAAAATCTTATTGAGTCGAGCGTGAGAAAGAATCAAAAGCTCTTGTCTTGACGCTTCGGGAACACCGTAGGCAAACATTGCTTTAAGGACGGGCGTCGCTGAGATATGGCGCCGCAAAAGAATACACCGGGCTCATCTATATCGGCCTCTCTGCTTCTCTCGTTCCGATTCGCTTCTGGGTCTTGTGACTCAAAAACACCATGTGCACTGTGATTAGCAGGCCTATTGCAATTTATTTGTACTTTGGTGGTTTCTTGCACAACAAGCGAAAGTCTGGTATCGCAAATATCGGAAGAGTACCGAAAGGCGCCACGAGTGATGCTGACTGGATGGCAGCACACCCTCAATACGATCAATCACCAACAAAGATGGTGTATTGCATGCTGCCCAGCTGAAAAAAATTGGCTTGGCGGATTGGAGTCTCGACTTACGTGTTTTGTTCACCGTTCTTGGTTCAATACTCGGCACAAAGCCTCTTCTGGTCCCGGAACCGCGAGATTTGTGCATGCAACCATGGACCGATCTATTAATGCGAGACAAGAATCGGGTAGCGAGAGGCTGATTTCCGATTGCTAACAAAAGACCATGATAAGAAGAGGATCTCGCCTTGTCCACTTTTCTATTTCCCATCAAGCTGACTCTGGAGCGAGAGGAAAGAAGAGGCTGAGCTACTGAACCGGGAACTTGGGCGCCGCCAAGATGTCAAGAGCTGAGCAACACCCAATCAGCGCAAGCGGGTCAAGTGGCTTTGAGTCTTGCGGGTCGATAATTGATGGGACCAGAAGCATGGGGTGGCAGAAATGGAGCAGCACATGGTGGCAGATAGATTCGCTCCCACTCGGCGACAGTGTGGGACGTGGCGCGACGAGGACAGAGAGAAGAGGAGCAAACGAGGTCCCTGGTGGAATGGACATGGGGAGCAACGGAGTGGTCCATTGGTGGCGCGCCGATGGGGAGACAACAAGAACAGAGAAAGGTGAGATGTGCGGAGTCGTTGTTAGATTCGGATGTGTAGGTCTGAACGGGCAATATAGCGAGACATGGCAATAAGCGGAAACATGAAGGGCCTCCAGTGGGCAAGGAAGAGAAGAGCGGGTGGGTTTTGAGGCTTGCAGCGTCAGTCCAGGTATTACCGGGCGAAATTATGGGGGGAAAATGGCAGCCAATGGTGTGTTGACTCGGGCTTTAGGTACTTTCTTCGTGCTTGTTTCATTTTCAGGAAACAGGTCTGTTGTTGATGCATTGTGAGCCAAGAGGGGTTGGTGGCATCCAACCAGCACCTTGAGACCAGGGCTTAAAGAACTCGTCACTTTTTCTTTTTTTTTTCCTCATGCTAGCAAAGTGGAGAGAGTGCCGCGGGAGGGGGCAAAGGTAGGAACAGATGAAGGATACCCGAGTTGCCGGGGCTTGTCTAATCCCAGAAAAAAAAAAAAGAAAAAGCAAAGGGCTTTGTCTGCGTGCAAGTGTGGTACCGACATGATGGAATGAACCCTCAAAGGAGCGGAAATTTCCTCTACTTTTCCAGGGCACGCAGCGCTGCGGCAGATATTTCACACCGCATGAGCGTTTCCTGTCATCGTTTCATTTATCAGTCTTGATTTGAAACCGTTTACGGGTTCCTTGGGCAGCAAGGAGGGTCGATAGCCGCCAAGACATTAGGAAAAACAATGCAACAAACGGTATGTTTCGTGATAATCATCAGCAACAGCAGGCTTCACTTGTCGCGTTCCCAGTACATGAACTTGGCGTCCGATCGCGGACAATTGCCGAGCAAGCAGATACTAGTAGGAACCATCAAGGATCAATCAGACACGGGACATATTAAACGGTTTCAATTGCTCATGCACACGCCAGTGCAGGTTTTTCGCTGTGCGGCATAGCGGCGCGCCAAGTAAAACCCCCCATATCAAACTCTTGTTGGCCTCGAGAGCCGGGGACAGCTGTACGAATATGCCATTTGGGCTTTGTCTGGTCTTGGGTCAACAACTTATCGCTGCGCAGTGTGCCGCCACCTTTCTTCTTTCAGCATTAGGGCCTTCGAGTAGTTTCAACTTACAAGCTGCTCCAGCACACACCCCCCAGCAGCGTCGCAGAAGATCATGTGGTCTCAACGTCCTGTGGACATGGGCAGAGGAAACCCAGACGCCCGCATTCTGGTTCGCTTTTAATTATTATGGAGTTGTATGCGGAGGACGCCCCATAACGCTTGCCAGATCATAGTAATAATCTCGCAACTTATCAGTGCCTGTATTAATGGGTACATTCGAGAGGCGTCCGCGGTGGGTATAACATCGAGGATATTGCGCTTCAAGTTGGCGAGACCCTGGCACCATCTTGCGCCACGGCCCGATTCGAAAAAAATAAAAAAAAAAAAAATAAAACGGCAAAAAAGGTGAGGCTTCCGAGGGACTCTGGATGTGGCTTTGATTAATTAGTGTGTGCGAATCTATGTTGCATGGTTGGCATTGGTTGTCAGCTTGCAGGCTTCCTCTGTTGTCCTCAACCCGCTAGCGCCAAGATTCTCTCGCTCTGATCAATAATAAATGACAATTTCTTGACTCGACGATAAAAGTCCAGTTGTACTGCAGCTTCCACACTTGGCCCGCCGTCGCAGTCATCGCAACCCCATGCATGTAGTTGGGCATTCTCTTGCTCGAACCTCTTCGGGCGTTTCCCGACAGCCCTTGTATGTATACTTGGCAGTTACTCTGTACCTAAGCGATTCACGACTGCACACGCAGTTTGAGAGCAGTGGCTCACGAGTATGTTTCAATCAGGAAACTCGACTCTTTCAAACGTCACTGTCGATATGCGCAACTATAGCAAGCAATGTTTTTTCAATAGTCACTACCGGAGAGTATTTGCAACGAGGAATCTGGAAATACAATAGTATATTGTTTTATAGTCGGTTTTATAGTTCGTATCTCATGGGGCACTCCATTTCAATTGTGGCCTGTCGAACCCGGCCGGCTGGAATGTTTCATAGCAAATCTCCAATACAAATTCAGAAAACGTATTTAAATCCCCATCTTGCCTTTATAGCAAGATGGCTTGCCCAGTCTAGGGCCTTTTCTGGCTGTCTTGATAACCCTGAAGCTTGAGCGGTCCGCAGAAGAGTACATGTGTACGCTACGGGGCGGCACAGCACCAATGCATTCCCATGCCTGCATCGACGACAGCCCTGCCTGTACGGAGTACAGCTATTGTGCGCATCTCGATAATTACGCAGAGGCCATCACAGTGGGGGGAGGCAATGGCCCCCCCCCTCCCCACTGGCCTGCATCTTGCCAACAGCAAAGACCTCTGCAAAAGAAGGTTTTGGGTAGAGTCGCGCCACTAGGAGCAGAGATTGGACGTGCAAAGATGTCGTAACCCCGGCACGCATGACTGAGGGCTTGAAAATGATACGATGAATAGACTTCGCCTTTTTCGCTCGCTTGATGATTCTCTGACCCAACCCAAGGGCCAAGCACACCAGGCCGCTCTCGGCGCTGTATGTGGTGGTTACAGGGGTTGTCTCAGGTGGCGCATTCCCATGCCATCGCCAGGCTCCAGCTGGTTGCATTGCGCAAAAGAAAGCCTGCCAATAACTAGCTTCGCCGTTGTCTTTTGGCGCCGAAAAGGATGCGCTGTTTCATCAAATCGTCAATATTGGTTGGCTGGCTTTATGTACTGTACCGGGTGCCGCTCTTTCGATGGTGTCGTGGGCAATAATAGTACCGTCTCAACGGGGCAAACATAAGCTGTAGGGCTTCATCCAGTGTCAAAGTGCCCATGAGCCATCTCTGACTCTGTTCAAGGCATGACAGCGCCAAGGCTCGTCAACATTCAAGGATGTATTGCTGACTGTCCTTGTAGGTGCCTCCGAGTCGTCGCCAGTGACGATCGACTTGGCGCAAACGTGGTGAATCAAGAGAGTTCATTGCGCAATCCCACGCCGTAAACTGTATCCCTTGTTGTTGGTTCGTGAGTATTCGAACCGTTCCTGTCTCATAGGGCGGACAGGTCAGCCAGCCGCTCGTCACAGGACGCTGCGGCGGCGGGAGCATCATTAATGGAGAAGCTCAAGACTGTCGCAAGGAGTTCCGCAATAGCCGCAGCAGCGACCTGGAATGACCCAAACTTCCTTTCCATCCAAGGCGCAAGTTGGGCATCTAGTACCGGGAATCTGTGGCGCGTGAGAGGGCCTCGTCAGTCCAGGTTTCGAGACAGGCGCATGCTGTCGCATGCAGCATAAACAGGTCGCAGGGCTTAAATGTAACTAACCTTGGGTCCAAGAGATATGATTCCATGAATACCAATCACGTCAGGTATCTGGGAAGCATTGCGTGGCTCGCTCTGCTCTTCCCACCCAAGGCAAGGTAGGGTCATGGCGACGCAGCGGGGTGGAACCATTGTATGTATGTTGTGATGTCAGAATAACGAAAAAGTTTGTCTGAGCTGAGCACAGCTTTAAAGTGGTGGATAAAGAGAATTTTCAAGAGCAAAAGAAGCTGAACAAGGAGAGATTGCTACCAAGCAAGATTCGATAAGAGCAACAACTGTAGAACAGTAGGTTGTTGAAGTAGGTTGACAATGGGCCAAGCAGGTTGTTGTCGGATGCCATGGTAGTGGGGGCCGATGCCATTTATGGGTTTGCGAATTGCGACTAAAAGCAAAAAAGGAAAGAAAAAAAAGGGTAAAAAAAACATAGAGACACGACGAGGCAGTCGGCTTGGGATTGGGACACGGCCTTTCGGGTCATTAAGCGCGGTGGAACCCAGGCTCCTGGGACCAGGTGTGACAGGAATGGACGACGGTCCCAGGGATTGGGGATTGAGTGGACTGGACAAGGTATCTGAAGATCGGGAGCCAAGCGGGCGGCGGCCGAGGTCTCGGGGCGGCGAGCGGAGCCGTGTGTCTGGAGCAAGACGTGTCATCTCACTGTGAGACGCTGTCGGCTATTGGTCAACTAGTTTGAACTTTGTGTCGTTGTGTGTGTGGCAAGGGCATATGCGAGGAGAAAAGGCGGCGAGACGGTCATTGTCGTGTGATGAGGGGACACGAGATGGTGCACTGGGATGAAATTCATCTCTGGTACATTGAGATCTGTGTTGCTCGATCGGCTGTGCATCTTGGTGTTACGCAAACCCAGAGCGCTGGTCCCGAGTCCGGAATCGGTTGCGAAACATGGTGCTTGTGCAGCATGGCGCTGCATGTTACGCAGATCTTGGTACACCCGATGGCGAGAGACCTTGACCCTGGAATTCGGTACTAGTTAGTTGCGGGCGTGGTCGCATGCACACACCCATGCAGCAGTCACACACAAAGCCTTCAAAACCGGCCATCAGCTGCAGCTAGGTAACTTGTCTACAAGAAGCCAGTTGTATACAGGAGCAAGGAAGAAAGCACCACGTACGGAGTGCAGCTGGGAGGTACAGCTGGGAGGAAGGGGGGAGGGGGGCTGAAGTGAAGGAGAGAGAGGGTAACCAACCGCAAAAATTACTATTTTGAGCCATGCCTACGAAATCCTCACGAGTTACTTGTGTTGTCTCTGTTCGTTGAGATGGAGCGACCCCGATTTCGATTGCACCGGTAGAGCTGACAAGTCGACCAGGGCCAGGGAGAAGAAAAAAGGAAAAAAAAAAAAATTAAAAAAGTAAAAATTATAATGAATCTTCTGGAGCAAGACTGTATGTAGCACCAGAACAAAAGAGACGCAACCAGGGGATACACGAATGGGTGGATAACACGATCAAGGCCTGGGTCAAGTGCCAGGGCAGAGAGGACTCTCCAGCTGCAAGCCGCAAAGCCTCAAAAGCCACTAGGCAATCGCCTGCTCCATATCAACTCTTTCTCTTGTTGCCGGACCGGATTACTGAGCTGCCGGGACATTGGCAGCCAGCACTATAACACTAGCTTGGGGAGCACCGGGTGGTGGCTCCCCTCCTCCTCCTCCCCTCCCCCCCCCCCCCTGTTCAATGTAAGTGCGGAAACAAGTACGTCGAATAGAGGAAACGAGAAAAAGCCCTAATGCGAGACATGGCATTTTTGCAACAATGAGACGGAGAAAAGCGATCAAGTAAAAATAGCACAATTTCAAACAAATGTGAGATGGGTCAATCAAGACGTTAAGTCACAGCTGAGCTGCGAGGAGAGGCATCTACGACAATGTGAGGCTGGGCGTACTGGTTCGCAATCCTCGACGTATTCGCTACATCGAAAAAATTTTTGCCAAAAGACAAGATTAATAAGTTGCAACATCTTGTCAAGTCATACATAATTTGTGGTCATGTCTGGGTAACCGGGGATAAGTCTCTATTGCGCCGATCTCTGGCAGCCTTTGATGGCAGTCTCATCTAGCAACAGCCTAGCTCGAATTATGAAGACAAAGAAGTCAATGGAAACAATGTGCGGTGTGGAGGGTTACCCTGCTTCTCGTAACTTCGTCTCGTAAGAGCGCATCCTTTCCTTTGTACAGAAGTAAGTACCTTGTATGCTTTGTGTCGCTGGTAGGGCGTCAACGTTGCACGCATACTCTTGCCTCCGCACGAACCGGTGCCAACTCCTTAACTAGTAGCCGAACGGTGACGGAACAGGCAATTGAGCACGGCTTTTGTGTGACGCTGGTCAACGAGCACACTGCCCGCACGCACGCACCTGGCTCGCCACTGGGAAGCTACCATTGTCGCTTTTACCGCTCAATCTTTATCAAGGCAGCGCTCCAGGGCAATTGTTCTTGCTGTTGTTCCTGTAGGCTCAAACCTACTGGAGCTGAGACTGGCTACTCGTTGTTGACGGCGGCTCAGAGCACCAACGCCACGTCTGTGCGAGAATGTTGTCGACAATGATCAATTACCTCCAGAGTAGACATGAGTAACTAGAACCTCTGTCGATATCGAGGCTGGCTGAATCGGCGAATTTGCCAGAGCCTGCTCCGTACTCGGGTTTTGAAACCCGGCGCCCTCTCTTCTTTGATCGTCCATGCACCTGGTGGCTGTCTTGCCAAAACGTCAGCGAGATGAAGCTACCGGCAAAGTCTGCTGCTTTTCCGAAAGACACAACAAGCCACGATCAAAGCCCTTTTGCAGCCACGGAAAAAAAAAGTCAACATCAATTCGTATGGGATCGAGATGGCCGTTGAGTACATTGCCAGCGAGAAAGTCGAGCTCATTATGCACGCACTGCTCATCCTCGCATCAGCACCCGCCACCAGCCAACCATCAACTTGCCGTATTGTCCTACCGAGCAGCCCATATCCACTAAGACGTCAATTTGAGGTCGGATTTCGGGAGCGGGGCGGCCCTGGAGCATCGATTGGGTGTCAAAGCCTCAACCAGACGGTCGGTAAGGCAGTTACAGTGGAGGGTTGCCATCTTTCTGCTCCTTTAGCGTCCCCCTATTCTACGCGCCAGTGATGGTTTGGATACGACCTTGCCGTAGGGCAATTCAGCTGGCTTGCCTTGAAACTGGTGTTTCTCCTCGACCTTTGCAGTCTATCGCAATGCGGGCCAGACTGCAGCAGGCTGATCACGATGATGAGAGGTAGCAGACATGGGTACGTGGAAATCGGGGAAGACTGGCAGCAGAGACGGAGCACCGAGTTGATTACCCCGGCTAGCACAGAAAAAAAAAAAAAACTAACAGGTGGAATAACTCATTGCCAAACTGCCTAATCATGATCGCCGCTCTCAGCTGGGATTTTTCATGGTCAAGTCTGGCCAGAGACATTAGCAGCAAACGGCGGACGGTTATTGGCTTGTTGATCCTTGGGCGCATCAAGGCTTGAGCCTACATACATACATACTTGCCGCCCGGCTGTGCACTGATTGATTATCAAGACTGCAGAGTGCAGGTCGCTTTGGCCGGGTAGCGAAAAGTGGCTGGAGGGAGCCACACCCAATGCATACGTCTCAATATATTCACCTGCATCTCACGCAACTCATCTTTGTACCGTTGCTGTACTCCATACACAGTCATATGATTGCCGTTCTGCTGGCGAGCTGATGAGAATTACAGTGCGTCAGCCAGGTGCCAGCCACGCTGGAACAGCCTCGACTGGCACGCGAATGCCCATCATGTGAGGCGATTGAGCAGTCTTTGCTGGCAAAGTCTGCACTTTCTCAATTTTTTTTTCCCTTTTGAAAGCTTCATCGCATAAGCCGACCGTTGGTATGTGTTGCACGCAGTCTCTGGCGGTTATGCCTACCTT
Source organism: Beauveria bassiana ARSEF 2860 (assembly GCF_000280675.1). NCBI lineage: Eukaryota > Fungi > Ascomycota > Sordariomycetes > Hypocreales > Cordycipitaceae > Beauveria > Beauveria bassiana. Next base: position 518,567 of record NW_007930855.1, read on the forward strand.
GTTTCAGATACAGACCTCTTATTGGCCTAAAACACCCCCTACTTTCTTATACGTACTAATATGAGTACCTTGTTATAGCTTGCCTAAATAGATTTTGCTATGGCCTGTTGATTATGAAATACTGGCTGAAGGATAACCAATCTACATCTTGATATTTCACTTCTTCAACTCGAGTACTAGACGGACTTGATAACCATTACTAATACTACTAAAATGGCCCCGTACCATACTCATTGTATAAAGCCTTATTACTTCTAACAGCATAGTCTCAATTACAAAACGAGCCGAAGAAATATGGCCGACATTCCTTGCCGAACCAACACTAACGACTCAGACACACAAAGACCAGATGGACCCTCGTTGCCTTTCGCAAGTCGCAACCTCACAGGCAGGGACGTGCATGACGAATCCACACGGCGGCTCTCGTCAATGTCTCACCAGAAACCTCAACCCATCCTCGTTTCACCTGATGTGCACACATGCCTGATGAAAAGCGATCACCGCCAGATCTGTGCGAGTCGCACAAGATCATGTCACACCGCCTCATCGCTTCTGTACCTTGTTCTGGTTCAAACAACTTTGTTGGCCGCAAAACTTTGGGCCCCCCCAGGTAGCATCATTGGGGTTTCTTGTGTTGCGTGCTGGTCCCAGCCACAACGCTGTGTGGTTCAGTCTGCATTTCATCTGACGCCTGCCTTGCTTTCTTTTTTTCATAATTACGTGTGCCAGCTATCCAAAGTACATATTGACAACATGTAGGCACACAGTGACAGATGCTACGGTTCTATTAGCGAGCTGTGCCAAGGAACTAGACCCTACGCCCTGAGGCCTCAAACTCTCTTGGCTGCGACTGTCCAACATCAAACCCTGTACGGCACCTTCGGAGGTTTTTGTTGACTATAAATTTCTATATTTTCAGCTCTTCGGTGCAGTCATGTCAATCCACATGGGAAGCCTCAAGCACATTGTCCAATAGCCGTTGCAGGACCACGCATCACGCAGTCTCGGTGGCGTAAACGACAACATACAGTAGGTCGTTGAGCTACCGAGTATATTTACTGATATCCATCTTGATGCAGGTGCAAGGTTTCTGCTTTCCCGGCCTCCACAGAGGCGTACATCTTGCGCCCTTTCGTTGCATGCGCAGTGCGCACCAACAAATCAGTGTTTCCGCCTCGTGAGTGGGATACCATGTAGCACCCCGTATCTCCGTGGAGAGCAGAAAAAAGTCATGATGCGCTGTCATGATGCATGTTTTTTTCACATGAAAGAGGAACCCTATGCGCTAATCTCACCCGACGTTGTCGGCGTAGTTACCCATCCGTATTGTCTGCCTCTACTCGTTGGTCCGAACACAAAGAAAGACTTACTTGTTAGTCAGTGAGAAGATCTACTAGACTTGATCTGACTCCGTCGCGAGCAAAACAAGGATCGCACCGACTTGCACTTGAGTTGTTGCTGCAACTAACAGACTCGAGAGTTACGGAGCTGCCGTATTCCGTGCAGTATCAAATTAGTATGTACGTGGCTCTTCAGATCGCCGTCATCAGTCCAAAATGTTCAAACACTGAGCCGCTGTAATAAATGTGTGCCTCAAACGGCCCCACAAAAGTAGAACTCGCAACTTATAGCCGGTATCGCTCTGTGCTAATAAATTAATAAATAAATAGAATAAAATAAATAGACTGTGTAATCCCACAGGGCTGCGATCATAAATCGTGAGACATTGTCTGCAACTGCAAAGTTATGCCATTTTCAATAGCGTACCCATTAGATGCAAGCCTCCAGCAACATGTAAGCTCGAATAGCGAATCACTACAGCTTTCAATGATACATACTGCAAGTACCATTTCTTCGGAGTCAACGTCATTGCATGACGCTGAGCTGAAGTATGCTGGCGGTAGGGGTGAAGGAATATTCGAATATGATAAGAAGCAACAACGTCAGACAAGCTGCTGCATTCGGCTCCTTACCGCGCCTTTGCAAGTTTTTCGTCTTGTTTGGTCAGCATGCTGATCTCTAACTTAAAATAATGAATGCCGAGCGACTGGCACCGAAACTCTGGTAAGCACGTTAGTGGTGACGTAGTAACGTCCCTTGTTTCGCCTACTAGCTTTGGCGCAGCTCCGTCTCGTCGGGCCTTGTCAAATCTACGAGCGGCCAAGACCTGCTCCACCGCATCGAGCCGGTTTCACCAGTACCGTCAATGGACCGGCCTGCTTGTCAAATTGAATGTCGCCCTGGTCTAACTGCTATTTCTCGTCTGGCCAAAAAAAAAGAAAAGAAAAAGAAAAGAAAAAAGCGCCAGTCTCATGGCGCGCCTTGTGCCGATGGAGAAGGGCGGTGAGGCCATACCCGGCCAAGCCTCTTCGGCCATGTGTTACCATGAAAAGCAGGTATGCAGTCGGTCCAATGACGATATATGCAGTCAGTAATGACAAACATGGCTCGTTGATGGCTGGCTGATGAGCGTCATGTCGAATATGGGATAACGCGTAATGCTCCAGAACACACCAAGCGTCGAGCAACTTCGCGTCGGTCAGCATTTCGGGACCGCCTAGCCTGGCTCGCGGCACGACATTTCTTTTTTTCCTCTTCTTCGACTCAGTGCCCAGTATCATTCATTAGTTACGAAATGCAGCCGCTCCATTGTGGATTGTGTGGCCGATGCGTCAGACAAGCGGGCTAGGGTTGGGGTGTTCCTGCGATCCAAACCCCGGTCGATGTGTACTCCAGGTATTGATGGGAGCACAAAGATCCGATCTCGTTCGGGAAGCAGTGTAACCTCGCTCGAGGAGCGATCTCGGCGCGCCTGCTGCTGCAGTGGCACGGCCACATATCGGTCTGAGTATAGTGATAGCTCACGGTTCATGGAACACAAAGATTGTAGCTCATGTATTCGCTGGGATTTGCCGGCTCGTCCTCGTATCCCCGGTCAGGTACTGACGTGTTTCAATACGTGACCGCTTCTTGTCCCGGCACCTTGAGCTTAAGCTCCCCGCAAGCCTGCGCGTCTTCGGTCGTTGCGAGTGTTAAGAACTCTGCTCACATACTCAAGACTGCAGCAAAACTTTCTCGGAGTATACCTGAAACTGCAGGTTTGGAGTGCAGATGAGCTCATTGGGCCGTTCGTGATCAAAATTCGATGCAATGAGGGCTAGCCATTGCGGTGTGCGTTCCACCCCCTCAAGATGTTAGCAAGACAACATACCCAACAGACCTCATATTCATGGCAGCGTCGGGTGTTGGGAGGAAACACACACAACACTAAAGTTTAGATGGAAGCAAGGTCCACAGGGCACAAGTCGTACAGCGATGGCTACAGGGCTACTCAGGGCTACTTGAAGTGTCGTTCCATCGTGAGCGAGAGCACCAAGAAGGAAGCGAAGCAAGTTCTCTCTCTTCAAGCTCACAACCAACCACAACTGATATTTCAGGAGCCCCTGCCACCGGCCGACGAGACGCAGCTTCTCGGACATCTCCCCGCCTCGTCTGGCTCGAACCGTCGAACTCAACCTCTGGTACACAGAGCAATGTATACAGCTGTTGTTCTCTCATGTTGACTACGCGGGGAGAAGTAAGTTTCGAAGCCCACACAGTGATCCACAGGTAGTACAGCCTGGCGGGTAAATATACGACCTTGCCTTGCAACGTTGAAGTGGGATGGCCCAGGAATCATTGGATCCAAGGTCGGGGAACGGAACTGACTTTGGAGAGTGGAAACGGGGTCCCGCAAACTTGGGCCCCGGGCCCCAGCGATAACACCAAGAATGTGGAACGCATCCGTATTTGGGATGAACTTGGATATGCGGAAGAGACAACAGAAAGGGAAAAAGAAAAAGAAAAAGAAAAAGAAAGGGGAGAGAATAAGTTTCCATCCACCAAGGACAAGCCTAGGCGGAGCTTGATAGGAACAAAAAGAGAAGGGGTCGAAAATGCGGACTGAGATGCTCGTTGTCGTCTTCATTGCGTGGCTGGCACCCCTGCCCGGGGAGACCAACCGCCTCTTCTCCGAGCTGAGCGCAGAGAGGCTTTTGCTTGTGCATGTATGATGTGCAGCCTTGACAAATTGCTTTTTTTTTCAATCACTCTTCTGCCAGAAAAGGGGAGGGGCGGACGCAAGCCAAACGACCAGTACCACGGCTTGGCGCTTCGGCCTCCCGGATGACTGGCGTTTATCATGTTTGCTTTTTTTCTCTGGCTTCTGTGGCTGTTGGAAGTATTATTGCATGGTCGTGGCTGCTCAACGTCATTTCGACATGTTGACTCCTCAAAGACGCGTATTTGACTCATCTCGCCGCGTGTCAGGGGAGTGATGGGGTAATTTAAGGGGATAGGAAGGGGGTCAAACGCGGAAGAAAGAGGTAGTTATGTGGCCATCTCTGAGTATTTCATAGGTTGACCTGGACAGAGACTTTGGAACCAGTTTCGGGACCATTTACGGGGCGGGCACGGAAAGACCTCTCGGCATGCGGAAAAGGGTAAGCATGGCGATCCGTCCCTCCGGATTGTTACATCGGGTATTGGGAGAAGCGAAAATACGCGACAGGGAGAGAGGGAAGAGGGATTACCAAGAGGACAGCGACATAGCCCATCTTTCTTCATGCGCCACCGAACCTTGAGCACATATTAGGAAGGAGGAGCTCCTTCACTGCTTCGAGGTAACAAAGGCGCCAGACAATGGGAAGTTTTAGAGTTTCGATCCGCCTCTGGGGGGGGTATCTCGCTCGGAAAGCTCGTTTACAGGCCACCAATTTTTATCTCGTTTTTTTTTTCTTGCCCGCCGTCTCTCACTTTTGCCTTGACCCCTACTCATTGTCTTACGCATGAAGATGGCTACGTGCAATGCCAAGCATGCGGCCGATCACCGGGACATGCAGCTCGGAAAGTTTATCGAGGCAGTGTTCTCAATAGCCGAAGGCGTGGTGGCAAGGATCAGGGACAGGGCAAGATCATGACAGCTGAAAAACTCGGCCAAAATGATTTTTTTGTTCTACGTTTTACCTGCGTTGAAAGAAGAAACCTTATTAAATGGGTTAAATAGGTAGCTTGAAACGCCATTATAGCAAACACGAGATATCGGTATCGTCGATCGGGATTTGGCTTATTTGGGTGATTTGTAGTTCGCGGACCATGATGAGCTCATCATAGTATGACAAAGTTAATTCCTTTCTGAGAAACCACGGTAGCCAGACAATACGAAACTGTTGTAAATACAATGTCCCGTCGACGCTCCTCTACTCCCGAATTGATAGCCAGCCATACAATAATGATAATGTTACACTGTAGTTGTGACAAGTTTGACTCCACCGCGGCCCGCCCAGGTGGTGTAATAGCGCATGCAGGTGTCGTAGGGGCACTCAGATCGGTCTGTGCCTCATCGAAGCGCCTTGACTATCTTGACAAACAGGCGACCTTCCGGGACAGGATGTCCACTCATATCCATCAATTGAATAAATCGATAGCCTGGCTGGAGACGGTCCAGACGTATGCAGGCCCACGCACGTGTTGGCCAGTTGATTACACCGGTGACTCCTACCTCATCAATTTTGATCCTGTTTTGAGCGTCAGTTCACTGGCATGTCGTGACGTAACTTGTGCACCCCAACTTACAATAAGAAGCTCAGCTCTTCCACGACACTGGGAATATCACGAAATATCAGCGTTTCACCGTTTCGACCGAACGATGGGTGATCCGATTTGTAGACACGAGTCTTCTTGGCATGGGTATCGTCCGTGAGCGTGCTATCCTTCTTGAAATCTATAAACCTCCCCGTACGAATCTCAGCCTTGGTAAAAGTATGTAGCGCAGCGCCGTCGCGTTCAGCTCCGTCGCCATGTCCCTTCACGGGTATGTGTTGCGCCTTGAAGATGGTCAAAGCCAAGTCCATGGTGTGTACAGTGGCCGCTTGATGCTGCGTCTGGCTCAACGTGTCAGAGCTTCGATATCCAGGTGGTTTGAGAACCCAGCCCAATTCGTCGGCAAACATGCCATAGTTCAGCATCATGCCATCGTCTGGATATTGCCAATTCATTGTAACCATTTGCACACCCTTGCGCCAAAAGTAGGCGGGGTTATAATTCGAGCTGTTGACCCTCTTGAAGCCGTCCGGATAGCTCCGCATCAAGAAGTTTTTGTTATGCAAGAACATGGCGCGATGATGTTTCTGGTCAAGATTTAGAATATCATCCTCACTGATAGAGAAAATATGATTGGGTTGTGTTGCTTGCTTCGTGTCGAGACCCTCGAATTTGACGCCTCGAGTATAGATGGCAAGATTTTTGAGCTTCTCGTGAATCAGTACCTTGGAATTCGAATCATAAGATGGAGAAGATGTCGCAGAAGTCGACATTGACTTGCCCAAGTTGGCCACTTGCTGTGGCAACTCGGACTCGTGGCCCAATTCCGCCTGTGTTGTGGGCGCAGATATAGATATGACAGGCTGCGACGAAGATTGTTGTGCCCTCTTGGCTTTGATGAGAATCTTTCGGCGCAGCAGCTCGAGCCGCGGTACTTGATGTTGAGGATCGCAGTCGTCTTCGGGAGCAATGAGGAGCATTTCCTGCCACACCTCTTCCATTATTTTGACCATGACTTCCTGTTGCTCCAGATCCGCATGCATTTCAAGACTGATAATGATAGGCAGGTCACTAGCCTCAAACGCAGTATCTCTAATGGCTTCAGCTACCTCGCGAAATCCGCAGTAGTAGGTCAGCATGGGCCCATGGCGGACAAGTGGCTCGCCCTTGGCGATAGGGCTGCGTCCTCTAGTAGCAGGGTGTTGCGGCATATGCAGTCGGTCACTTTTGTCTGCAGTGGAGGGAAATGCGTGGACGCTCGACTTTGGTGAATCTTCAACTAGAGTCGCACTGTTGCAGCTTACACTTCTAGAGTGCGAAGCACTGCCAAGATATTTCTTTGTGTTTTCGCGAAATTCATCATAGGCATGTGTCAATGAAGAGTTCGACACTTGCCGGTCATGATGGATGGCTGGAGACTTTGAGCTTGACCTTGGAGTTGCCGGTTCGCCATTCCAGACATCAATCTCTATGCAGCGGCCTCCCTTTAACAGGACCTTTTGGGCTAGGTGGTCAGTCAAGCTTTCTACTCGAATAGATGTGTAGCTCACATTCTTGTATGCTTGAGGTGAGCTCTTGGACAGGACTTGGTGTCCTTCAAGGTAAGTATTGTGGCTGCTACTTATAAAGTAGTCTGTCAATGGTCGCGTGACGTCCTTGTCGGGCAAGGGCGCAACAGCATCCCAGGAGTAGTTGAAATACCACGTGGCTTGGAAGTCGCCAACTGTGTAATTTTTGTCCTGCAAGCAGACAGTTGTCTCGCCCTGTGTTTGTCGCAAGAATCGTTCGAAGTTGGTCTTGGACAAGACTTTATCATCTCCTCGCAGCTCATCGTAAAGGTCATTGAGGACGCTGGTGATATCGGCTGGTAGATGGACAGTTCCCGTGCGACTATCGGCTGGGAACTGCCCCTGCAATGGTGGAGCTCCAGGGGAGGCGAATGCTGTAAACTTGACCATTTTGTGCAATGCACCGGTTGCATGGCCATGTGTGTTACCAAAAATCGACATGGTTCGCATACGAGTGCGCTTATCGCGTGGGCGAGCCTGGCGAGCCTGGCGAGACTTGCGGCGTGGCTAGAGACGTTTGGTCAGTAGGTTGTAAATAAGAGGCTTCGTAACATGGGGTTATATTACCCATATGCCACAAGAGAACAGCATGATGGGCTTTGACAGCGGTCCAGGCGTCTTTTGTAGAGAAAGTTGTCGAGCACGTCGCAATTGGAGCGGGGGGTTGACGCAGATCAAGGGTAGCGGCAGCGCAGCATCCTCATACGCAGGAAGCAAGATGTGGTGTATTGCACCAGCCGATCATGCGATGCGAGAGGTCTTGTGTGAGCTGCGAGGTGAGAAGCAGCCTCAGTCGGGACGGAGACAGGGCATCATGATAAATTGCAAGGCGGATGGCCTTGGATGGATACGAGCACGCAGCGAGGCTGATGAGGCTGTGGAGCGAGCGAGACGGGACGGCTCTTCCCACTGGGCAGTGGGGGCACTTGGGGCGGTGCTGACGGTCAAAATGTTCAGCTTCGAACCGTGTCGTTGGGCTAGCGCTGAATGTTGTGGATGTGAGGGCTGACGAGGCTTTGGTCTTCTGGTCAGCGCAACAATTGGTGATTGGGTGATGGACGTGAGGCAACTGTGATAAAAGCCTGGTGCGAACGGAGGCAGCCAGCAAGGCAGCCAGCAGAAAGGTTACGAAATGCATGTCGGCACTTGGCAATGCACGATGCGATTTAGTGCTACACGACCTTGGTCCCTTGTTGCGGGTGCTTGCCCCGAGAAAACGAGCCCTGCATTACCTACTAAGGTAGTAGGTACTTCATTTTATTCATTCCAGACTTTACAGTGAACACAGCCCTGTGTTGCTCGGCGGCCCAGATCTTACCGTTTTTACGGTGGGTTTAGCTATCGTCCTGTCCAACCATATCGCTAATGCCCCTGAAGCCTTTCCCTGCCTAACCCGCAATAAGACGTCTGGTGGCGGAGCATTGGCACTGTGTATTAGTGCTAGCTTTTACTTCCATAAATGGCAATAAAAGTCGCATGCTACTTTCACCTTGTAATAATTCCCAATAGTAAATAGATTCTGGGCTTCTACTTGAGCCCAGTATGAGACGCTTTGTTTTTGTATCGCAAATTTTTGGCCGCAAGCTGGACTGGGGTTCGGGCGCCGGTAGCGCCGAGAAAAACGTCAAAACACTGTACCAATCTGGTCAGCTTCCTGCGCTACGTAAAAAGCGACTCGTCACCGAGCCACAGCACCATACTCAAACACCACCTTCATTCTGAATTCCATCAAGTCCAGACAAGGCAGCCAAAGTTCAAGTCATATTACGGGGATTCGGCCATGTCTTTGCCTGGTCTGATGGAACATCAATTTCGCCACATCAACTCAACAGTTTGCTATCCGCCACGCTCATACGCCGGCCTGACAACTCATCTCGTGATTAGGAGAGATGAGCTTGTGATATCCTGGCGACACGTTTTCGGAAAAGACTACCTTCGGCTTTGGTGCGCGAGTAATTGTTGATGCCAGTTGAGCCTACCTAGTGCACATCGGCAACCGTGGTTGTACAACACGGAAGATAGGCCACCATACACAGGGGAAAAAGAATGTCGGCAAATATAAGACCAGCTTCAAATTTCGTTCAAAGAGGACCATGCTCAACAAATATAATGTCATGAACATCAAGGGTGGTGTGATCGACTACGCGGGAGATGCCCAGCCCATTAGTTTCTGCGATCCGTATGCAAAATTCTAGGCCGACAGATACCCGCCCCTTATCCAAGGCAATAGCACCACGAGATATATCTCTAGGCCAATTTTCAGTCCTGCGGTATTATTCTTATGGCTCATTATAACATCCGAGCGAACGGGGATCGCCAACCACTATAGCTGCACATACAATACAATAAGCGTAGCCAATCGTGTGGTCTACAATGATTTGGGTCCAAAAGTCAACCACATCTGCCAAGCAAAGCGACATTGCTACTGATATACTGCTCGAATGGGCTTCGCGACAACGCCGCTCGATGTCCCATTATGCTGATAGCGCACCATCTGCCGAGCATAAGTAAGTATTCCATCTCCGCAGACGAAAGTCACCGCTTCGTTCCTCGAGAAGCCAGGCGGGCGAATGAGCCCGGCACGCATATGCCAATACCGCAAGATTCTTTGGAGTAAATACTTCCAGCTGCGGATTTATTCTCCGTCTGTTGCGGCGTCTCGGCCACCGGTGCACAAGGCGATGTGTGTTGCGGATGCGCCAGTGTAAGCCTCCTTTATTACTGACAGACGATCATCAGAACTCAGGTATATATCGAACCTCTACATGGCCTTCTTGAAAAGGCGCGAAAATTGTCGGGAGACACGAAACTTGTTGGGCTCGCATCGTGCCAACTCTACTGGGCGTATATGCCCTCCGCGACCGACCGACAAGATAGCAGAGCAAGATGAGCTGCGCCGGCCCAATCAGGTCGCATCTAAACCTATGTAAATCCATGCCTATCGAGTGACAGAAATGGACGAAGAATGGAATCTCAAGATGAGTTGCAGCCAACCACAGGCCGAGTCAGTAAATGTACCCGCCATGTCGGAACTGTATTACATGATAGACTCCCACTCAAAGGGTTGTGTCAGCGCAATATCGCGTCTTCTGTGGGCTGGAAATTCTTTTGATCATAATTGGCTCATAGAAACGGAAATTTCTGGCTACCCAGGAAGCAGTCGCTGCAAAAGTATATTCCCAGAGTGTGCAATCCCACGCGCGGGCTTGCATCGAGGCGAGGCACGCGATGAAACACTGGCTAGCCCGAACGCGCATCTGACTGAATCAAGGTATTTGAAGAGCAGTCGCGTTCAATCTGCCTCCCAACTCACCAGTTCAAACGCTTCCCGGGGGGGGGGGGGGCTAAAAAGCTACACCCATGGCTCGGACAGCTCTGCTCCGCGCTGCTCTCACATGGGCAATTCTGCAACACTGGGTCCAACACGGGGGGCCGAGCATGAGAACCTTGAAAACGACATCGCTATTATGCATGAATGTCCCCTCAAATGGCCGTTCAGCGAGTTAGCTTGTTTCATAGGTTATAGGAATCATCAAGTCGTCCTTTTTTATGTTTGTCTAAATGCATGCATGTTGCCACCTTTTAACTCTTCGTTTCCGGCTGCTTGCCTGGGAGCATTTTCATCGCCGTTTGTTGAAGCGACTACACCAGCCACCGCCTGGCCCAATTCCCTCTGCAAGCCAAGCATTTTTCTCACAAAATGGGCAATGCTTCGTCATCATGCGAGGAGCCAAGAGCTCCATACCGGCGGCGGCTCTCGAAGCATCGAGCGACGAGCAGTTGGGTGCAAAGCGCCGGCGCGAGCGACTCTTTTGGCATGCCGACAACGCCAATGGGCAGTGCCTACCACGAGCTTGACGATGCTATTCCGACTGTACCAAATTTCGCCATGCTGCAGTCTCGAGACTTGTCCAGCATCAAACAAGCTAAAAATATCCATACCCTCGGCCATGATCTCTCAGCCGCAGCTGGCTGCTACAAGAGTCGACCCAGCCGCCACAGCACGGACGCATTCCACCCACTCCGAAGCGCTCCCGTGTCAGGCAGCGCTCGGGCGGCCAGCATGAAGGAGGATGACGAGTTGGGAAATGACGCGGAAAATCAAAGGCTCGACGACATTTATTTTTCATCACCTCCTGGCCTGAGCAGCTCCTCATCAACAGAGTCTGGGCGCACATTATCCTCCGATTCCGACACAAGTAGAGAATTGCCACTTTACATCCCGTATCGGCGTCGCTCCCTACAACGAATACCGGGCCTTGCCACACGGCCCGAAAAGTTTGAATCTGATGCTACCATTCATCGCCAAAACTTGCCCACCTTGTCAGCAAATCAGTCATATTGTCCTTCAGTCCAGTCTGATAACGACGCTGCTACCTTTCTCGTCTCCCCTATCCAGGACCAAGACCTCGATGATCTCGGCAATCCTGCTGAAACCGGCTTCAAGCAGCTTGGCAGCATAAGATTTGGCTCTCTCCGGATTACGAATGGCTCTCCCCTTTCAATGCGGCAAGGCGAAGCGAAAATGGATGGATCCGCGGTTAGTGGCAGCGACTCGATTGACAAATCGACTGCATCAGGTGAGGGCATTGACTCAAATCGTGCTTTGCCGGCAATCTCTCATGCCATTGAAGATTCCAATGACTCGACTTCGATAGAGCAATTAACTGCCATCGCTCCAGACTGCCCCCCGGAAGGATCTCTCCAAAAGGTGCCTGTCAGCGAGACTGTTCGAGGGCGGCAGGGCCGACTCTCGACTGAGAATTCACGAGCATCGGCTGAGACAGTACGAGCTAGAATACCGTCTTTCATTGATGTTGTCGGTGATGAGCAACTTAATTTGGTTAGACGGCAAAGCAGACGAGTTACCTCGGACGACAGCTCCAGTGTATACTCTGATAATTTCATCCCCGTCATGATTGCCGATGACATTGCTTCACACAAAGCGACGCACAACGATAATAGCAATGGACCGCATCTTTCATTTCAGTCTTTTCGCAATCTCATTCGACAAAACAGAGTCAAAAGTTATCTGCAGGCAAATAACAAGACGGCAGTGACGAATAAGTCATCACATCAAAGGTCAGCATCCGAACAAAGCGCTTCTACTACAACCTCGACGATAAGGAGCCAGAGCAGACCGCGCCATAAGTTGGGCAAGAAAAAGCCCCGCGCCTTGTCGCCACCAGCAACCTCGGCATCCAAAGCAAATAACGATGAGACCGACGCGACAACGCCATGGCCTGTGCCCCCGGGAGCATCAAATAGGGAGAGCGCCGCCAAAAAGGATAAAGTCCATGCACGGCGCAAGTCAGACAGACAAGTGCATCGTACGCGCCCTTCACAAGATGAAACGCCCTCTGTGCCTCGCGCTCCACGGCAACTGGAACACACCCTCCGTGATCGCTTTAACGAATACCAGACGACTTCAGAGCGAGTGCCTATCCTCCTCGACAGAGCAAGCGCAACACCACGAGGACAGGTCAGCTTTGAACGAGACATACCTAAGCAAAGGCAGGCGCCCGTCAGAGCCGAGCAACTACGACGGTCCCAAACGGCGGAGTTCAAGCCTCTTCCGACCCCGAAACCTGAATTGCCGCAGAGGAGAAGGCCAGTAAAGGTTCCTGCACCCACTCCTAACGGGTTCGGGGCTCAAAGCTTCCAAGAGAATCCACAAGAGCCGCGGAACAGACAAAGCATGTTTTCGCCCATGCCATCGCACGTCCGGTCCCACACGGCGCCTCTGATGGCGCATCAATACAGGCCATACCACCACGACGACAAGGAACGGCGCCTGCAGTCTCTAGAAAGTGACAGCCCGTATGTGTCACCTATGAGCGATGACGGTCAAGTGACTTGGCCTCTCACCGTAAACGAGGCCTTGAGCCGAACTGCGCCAAGATCATCGACTTTCCAGCCCCGTGAGGTCTCACCGCTTCGTCAAACAGTATCCATGCCCAGCATTCACGGCGATGATGATAACCGCTCGCTTCTCACACCGGCGCCCATTAGCGCGCACAGTCGCCGCGCGCAGGAACTGGCAGAGAAATGGAACAGGCAGCAACAGAAGAAGCAGTCTTCCAGGACGTCTCTGGAGCAGTCGCGACTGTCAGAACTTTACGAGCAGCTGCCCTCTCGCCGTCCGACGTTAGCGGGCGCAGTGGAGGAAGATGATGAATTTCCGTTTGTGCTTGTGGAAAGAGACGACAATCTGCCCCCAATTGTTTATCGAAATGGGACGCGGAGGGGCTCTGAGGTTTCAATGTGGCGACCACCATACCGTGTTTTACATAGCTACTATTCACCGGCATATAGGAACGCACCGATATGGGGATAATGGAGGTCTAGCGACTGTGTCTTTCAATTAATCCTGGAAGATGAATGATTACCCGGTAAAAAGAACTAATAAATGGCTTGCCGATATGAAGCATAAATATAAATAAAGCATATATGTCAACTACAACATGAAATCAGAAAGCATCGTCGCGCTTGCTATACGACGGTCCTTGAATAAAGTCGACTTTGTTTCTGCTGGTCAAGACTGGCGGACGAGAGGTGAGTGTCAGTCCTGGGACCTTTGCGCCGTTGCCATTGAGCGCCCAGACAGAGACGCCGAGCCAATTCTCCCCTTTGTGGTTGAGGATGCCTTCGGGTACGGGAAACTCGGTTTGCGGGCCGATATTGCTAATGTATTTGCCGTACTGGAAGCCGTTTACGTAGAGCAGCGCGCGATACGCAGGCGCCGCGATGGCACTGCTATTGTCGAAGCGGAAAGCGAGCGGAATGTCGTACTCGTCGGCGGGGAGGTCCAGATCAAGCTTGGCCGTATAGTAGGTGATGCCTGCTCCGGCGGTGCCGTCAAAAGGTGTGGCCTTGGAAAAGAGGTCAAGCGGTGGTGATGGCTGGTGAAAGCCGCTGCGCTCGAAGAAGAGGCCGCCCTCGTTGAGCGGCCCGCGAAACTTGTCCTTGTAGTCCTCGCCCCCGAGGTTGCCGGCAATCTTCCAGTCGGTGATGGGCGTGGGGTCGCTGCCGGCAGAGGATGAGGAGTGTAGCTTGTAGTCGAGGATGCCGCGCGGCGCCTTCATGTCGTCGTTGCCGGGCGTCAGATTCTCGTTAAAGCCGAGGCTATCCATGACGACGGTCAGGGTGTAGCGGCCGCCGGCGCGCAGCTGCGGGACAGCGTGGGTGACGATGACGGTGGCCCAGTTCTTGTTGCCGGCAAAGGACCCGAGAAAGGTCTGGTTAATCCAGACGGAGGCGGCGTAGGCTTGACCACCCGACGTGGTGAGGACGAGCCGGTCCTCGTTGCCGGCCGCCACAAAGGAGCCTCGGAACAGCATGTTGCCTGTGTTGAAGCCGTAGTCGGAGCCGTACAGCGAGACAGGCGTCTTGAGCGGCAAGCCTTTGGGGTTGGTTGTGGTGGTGTGGTTGGCCTTTGTCCAGCGAGAATCGTCGTAGCCTGGCTTGATTTCGGGCAGCGAGTCTATGGCGTGCCAGTCGAGAGATCGGAGATTGGGGAGCTTGACGGTAGGGAAGCTAATTTCGGGGTTACACAGCCAGGTGCCTTCATTTGTCTTTTTATAGGATGTGATTTTGCCGTTGACGGAAAGCTCTGATGCGCCCTTGGGGGCGCCAATGACCTCAAGGGATGTGGTTTGGTTGAAGTCGGCTTGGATGGAAACGGTCTTCCCGTCCACAGATGCGGAGCGGACAAGATATGCTCCATTGACGATTATGGTCTCTGGGTTCATCACGGAACTGCCGTATGCAGAATCACCTTTAGGAAGCACTGGAACCCAGTAATTGTATGCACTGTTGCGATCTGAGTTGTGTTAGAGACGGTCATGGAATTGTTTGGGCAACCGTTTCCTTACCGAGCATGAACACAGTGATGTCACCCATGCGAATTACCTTACGCTCCGAGGTGGCTGTGAACTGGACGATGACAGAGCTATTGCTCTGCTTATATGACAATTGGCTGCCGGAGCTATGGTGCACGTCCATGGCGTTCTGCAACGCAAACTCGTGCAGCTCGCCCTGGCCACCGTACATGATGACGACAGTCTGGCCGTCAAGTTTCTTCCAGGTCAGAATCTCAGCTGTAGAATACAGCAATGTGTGGTTTCCCACGGGATAGTCGGTGACATGAAACTTGGAGTCGCGCCCAGACAGGGTCAGCTGGCCGCCAAACTGCGGGATAGACAGAGTTCCCAGAGATGTGGGGAGCTTTACGGTGTACGATGTCGAATATCGGCGTTGATAGTCTGTATGGCGAGCCACGAAGAAATTGCCGGTCTTATTTGAGAGCATAGGCGTGATAGTAACGTCCTTGTTCTCGCTGTAGACGCCCGTCGAGGGATCACCTGGTGTGGCCTCCAAGATGGAGGGAGAGACACGCATGAATTGCGCCTCCAGCTTCATTTGTGAGTATTTCTCGCGGTCAATGTAGCGGTCTTCTCGGATACTCTATCAATACGTTAGTCCGAGTCTCTTGACATGGGGAATGTCAACTCACAGCACCGTAGTCATAGGAGGTATACCCATTAGGATGACCCAGGTTGCCCCAGTTAGTGCCACCGAAAATCTGCCTCGTTAGACGTCGCTCTGCTTAGGCGCCAATGTGTTTTCTCACCATGTAAATATTTAAAATGTTGACACCCGCAGCAAGGTTGTTCTTGTCAAAGACGCGAGAGAACTCGTGGTTCACAAGCTTGTAACACTGATCATAGCCATAGCCACCGAAGGGATCATAAGACCCGCCTTGAAACTGCGGCAACAAGTCAGCTTTATTGTCTCGAAAAAGTAGAAGCTAACTGACCTCGATGATGGAGAAAGGCGTGCTTGGACTCAGTCGCATGTGTGTCTTGTGCAGGTCGGTAGGCAAATTACCTGCTGGCCATACATCGGGGCGAGCCTTCGGTTGTTAGTCAACGAGTGGCTCACTCGGAACGTCACTCACGCAGTCAAAGCCCAAAGGATACGAGTCAAACCCCTAAGCAAAAGTTAGTAATGAAGTTATAATTTCGTGTTGTTTTTTTGTCTTTCGATGCTTGCGCCATACATAAATGTCAACTTCGCCCTCACCGGTGCCAGGCGCGCCAGTACCGCCGGGATAAGAATCGTTGTCGATGAGCGGCACCACAATACCAGCTTTACGCGCTTGGTCAATGACGTATTGCATGTACTTTTTGTTTGGAAACGGAGACACAGAGGCACCGCTATACTCATTTTCTGGTTGAAACAGAATGACGGGGCCACCGTTTGTAATCTGGGCCTTTGCAATGATGGCGCCGATGTTGGCCATGTAACTGCAGCGGTGTTAGCTAGCTCACCAGGTGGGAGGATTATAATTGCTTCGTTCCACGCACTTATCGGTTGCCTTGAGGTAGTCTGGCGCATCGGTGCGCAAGATGCCTTTGATGCGTTGAAGCCAGCCAGGATATCCTCCTCCAGAGACCTCGGCGTTGATATACGGGCCCGGCCTGGCGAGGAGATAGACGCCCGCCTCGGTAGCGGCCTTGAAGAAGGGCTCAAGCGAGAAGATGCCGTCGGCGCGGAACTCGCCCGGCTTGCCTTCAACCAAAGCCCAGTCAACGTAGAAGGAAACCATGTTGAAACCCATGGCCCTAATCTTCTGGAAGACGTCTAGATAAAGTGATGGAACAGGGAGCCTGAATGGGTGAAATTCACCAGAGAACATCAGGGCGCGCTCTCCACGGATGAAGAGCGACTTGTCATCCCAGGTGATGAGGTCTTGAAGCAGTTCTTTTTTGGCAGGCTCACGTATGATGCTGTACGCTTGGTTGCGGCTGCCGAGCGTGAGGCCCTGGGCTACTGGCGCAGCCAAGGTCGCCAGCAAGGTATGAGACAGTTTCATCGTTGGTGGTTGAAGAATTGTCCCCAAGGTTGTATTTGCAGCATGATTTCCACAGTGGGATAATCACGAAGAGATAATTTGGCACCGAGCTGCTTTTTAAGTTACTCTCCAGTCTCATTCTACTTTGCTAGTTCCTAATAATCACACTACATTTATCCAATATTGTTCAAATAGGCAAAGGGCCCGTCCCGACATGAACGGCGACCACCCCGCTGACTGTGTTCATTTCGGAAAGGTCAACGGACAGACAAGCAAGAGACTGAACACAATTCTCGGCTCCTTCCTCCCCTAGGAACGTGGAAACAGCGTCCTCATGATGCCGAGCACGAGGATCGCGCCAACCGGTGTTAGCGTAAGGCCCTTGGAATGGACGCTTGGACAGCCAGACATCCGGAGTCATGATGGACAGGGTGGTTGGGGCTAGAATGGCATTTAGCAGATGGGGGTCTTAGAACGCACTACGGCGTTCAATTGAGAGATCTCGCTGCCCTGAAAGATATGTTGGGCTGGCAACAGCTACTAGAGAATCGCACAGGGGCAGAACTGCTGCCCTCGGGTTACCTAGTAAACACCATGCCGCACTCGCTATGGACACCCTGTATCGTCGTTAATTGCGCATCGAATTGAGTGGCAAGTGTTGATTTTGAAGTAGTCTGGTGAGAATTGATGCAGGTCCGGTGTTCATTTTGGCCCGCATCTGCAGCGTTACATTCGGCGCGATGCGACAGTAAACTGCGCTCGAGACTCAGCAACCTGACCAGGCTCTTGCGTGCGCTTTTTGCCTGGGCAAGCCACGCAAACGTGCCGTTATGCGCATGATACCGGCGGTGAATTAATCAAAAGAAAATTAGTGCGCCTGATATCTTTCGACTTCTATTGCATGCAATTTCTTTTTTGTCATTATCAGGGTACGGGCTGGTCTAGATGCACTCTCATCGTTAAGTTGCACGGGCTTCCAGACGGAGAACGGAGTCGGAGTGAGCAGCCTTGTCCATGATACGGTCAATAAAGCCGACGGGAATGGAATTTTGCTTCCAGACATGTGCGTCCTTCATAACAAAGCTGACTTTGCGGAAAGCCTTCTCGTCGATGCGGGGGTCGGTATCGAGAGCGATGATGTCGGCGCGGTTGCCCTTTTCAAGCCAGCCAAAGCGATATCCGCATGCGTCTCTACCACATGACTCCCATCCTCCAAGCATGCAGGCCTCCAGTACATCTTCAACGGGAATGCCGGCTTCGATTAGGAGCTCCATTTCTCTTGCTCCCTGGCCGTGGTTAAAAGCGCCAGTGTCGCCCCCAGCCGCGAGGCGTACACCGATGGCATGTGCCTCTCTTGCTATCGCCTGGGCCTCTGGGAGTCTTTCCTTGGCTACGGCCTCGACGACGGCGAGCGTCGGTACGTAGATGCAGCCATTTTCGACCATGGCGTTGATAGCGCTGCGGTTAGCCTCAGTGCCATGCTCAATGCTTGTCACACCGGCCTTGGCTGCCATGGTTATGCCTCTGGCGGTGCCCGCGTGGCAGGCGACAGGCAGACCGGCGGACCTGGCCTCGTCGACAATGGCGTTCATTTCGTCCTGCGTGAACATGACAGTAGCTGGGTTTCGATTCATTGGCGGAAACAAGATAGCGTCTCCCGATAAGGGGGCGCGCAATGTATTGCGCCTGTAGTCGGCATACAGTTTGATGATATCGGCCACCCGTCTGCGAACGGCGCGTCGCACTCCGTCGACGCCATCACAAGTATCACAGATGGATGGCAGTCTCAGACCATTGGCATAGTTTTCCGTGCGTATTTCGTAAGCACCGGTGGCGGCCAGGCAGCTTGTTGCGACGAAAAGACGCGGCCCAGGCGTGAGGCCCCGATTGACTGCGTCCCGGAGGCTGGCGTCGTGGGAAGCCAGGCCTTCAGTGCCCAAATCACGATACGTAGTGTATCCAGATAGCAATGCAAGGCGCATATGGTTGACAGCACGGAGAGTGCGCTCTACAATGCTCTCGTCGCGCATTTGCTCCGTGGATGAGCGCTCACTGCCTCCAGGGTCAGAATTTCTCGACTATTTGGGGTCTTGGATTTGTGCGTGCCTATAAGAATGTAGAAACACATGGGTGTGTGCATCTACAAATCCAGGCATGGCAATCTTTCGACGCAAATCAATGTCACCGGGCTTCACTTAAGCCACAATACTGCCTCGCTGAAAAACATCTTCAATGGCGCCGTTGGCGGTGTTGACGACGATGAATATGTTATTTTTAAATTGCTTCGAGGTTGGGTCGAAGAGGGTTGAAGTATGAACTGTAAACAAACTGGTCTCCATAATGGCGGGCTCCGAATTGTGATTTCACGTTTTGCGATATCTCGGAAGGGAAATGGCAATGGACTGGGAGGAGTTTGCAAGTTGTTGATGACGTTGCCTGATATCCTTACACGGATCCTGACTGGCCACATCAAGCTACAGTGGGTATCAAAAAGTGACGGTAAAAAAAAACAACACGTAACCGACGCGGTAAACCCAGCATTTAAAAAGCCACATTTCTTAGCCAAAACAAGTCTAAATTAATTTTAATATTATATAAACCTTCCTCTATAATTTAAGATCCTATTAATATAATTTAGTACTTTATATACTAGCTATTAGCTACTACTAACGCCTAAATATAGTAAGGTATTATATTAATAAGATTATTTAACACTTCTTCTTTAAGCGCCTCTTACGCCTTAATTATAGCTAAAATTAATAATTCTTTTAATTACTTATTCTTCTTTAAATCTATAAGTTTAGGATAATCTTTTATAATTTTTTCCTTAATTAATTTCTATATATTTTTAATAAGATTAAGATTAGGTAAGTAAATAGGCTAGTTTACTAATTCTATACTATTATTTACTACTTACTTAACTAGTTATTTTTATATAATTTAAGCTATATAAGTATAAGTGTTATCTTAAGTAAAAAGAAGACTAGGTTTTATAATTATTTCTAAATTTTCTTAAAGGTATTCTAATACCTAAGCTATAGTAACACCTCTATGCTTTAATAATAGATCTCCTATTATTAGCTATAAAGAAGTGCGTCTACTAGATATAAATATACCCTAAAATATTTAAAAATAATAGGTTAGCTTTATTTAGGGTTAGATATTATTAGGTAAAAGTCTCTTATCCTAATTCCTATTAATATAGGAGTTATAACTAATATAAAATAATATATAATTTAATACCTATTAATAGTTTATATATTATTACCTCTTATTATAATTATACTTAATTATACTCTTATTAGAAAAAATCTAATACTACTAAAAGCTAGGCCCTTTATTTATATATTTTAAGGTAAATTTTAGGCGTTTTTTTATATAGTTTAGTATAAGTTTTAGACATTAGAGTATATAGTAGTACTAAATACCTTATATTCTAAGATATAATCTTAAAGTAGCTATTATATAAGTTAAACTAATTATTAAAATAATCTAAGAATTTAAAATAAAGGGATCTTAATAGATAAAAGTAAATATCTATCTTTTTTACCTTTTATCTAAAAGGGGTAGATAACTAGAGTGTAGTAAAGATTTAGTAGAATTCTATATTATATAACATTTAATAATACTATATACCGTTAATAGACTAACCTCTTCTTTAAACGCGATAACTCTAGTAGACACGCTATAATTATATACTGTTATAATCCTTATTTATTTATAAGGGCTGTGTTTAACTCTTAGAGTTTTTAGAGCTATTTAGTAGAAGTTACGGCTATTATAAGAAGATGTGTTATGTTAAGGTTATAACGCGTCGCGACCCACGCGACTTTTTTTACCGTCACTTTTTGATACCCACTGTAGGACCCGAAAGCGGCCAGACGTACGGAGTAGCACTCACTGCATGCTACTGCTTCTGATTGTCGCACTCTACTTCCGACACGCACATTTATTTTACATTAGATACGGTTTACAAGATCTTATGTAAGGTCTGGGGGGTGATTGGTAGGACAAAGATGGATGGGTGCATGAGCGCACCATAGCAGATCAGATAACACGGCGCGAGCGCTTAATCCATGTATTGACGAAATGCTATTTATTACTTTGTCCATGACTGATGCGATTGAGAGCACATACGTGGGGGGGGGGGGGTTGTAGACTAGCAGTGGCACATGCTGCTAACCATTGTGTGTTTGTGTGTAAAAGACGTGGCTCACCGATGAAATACGGACAAGAAGTAATCCGTACTTATAAATACGGAGGATACTGCAAGAACTGGCTGCAGTTTCTTGACCAGTCTGGCAAGAGGATCTATTTTGGGACGAAGCTGGGAAGCACTGGAAGAACCTACTCCTGGGCTGTGAGGGTGTATGGTTCAAGATGCTTATTCTATTCGCTAATGTCTACTATACTAGCTAAGTGCCTAGGTCTAGGCCTAGACCTAGGCATATAATAGGTACTATTATCTTTATACTAGTATCCTTACTAGTTATATAAATAATAATAATAATATCCTTTATCTTATATTATTAATTCCTATATCTTTATCTTATATTTTATTTATTATTTATTATAATTCTTAAGTAAATAATTTTATTTTATTTATATTTTATATTTTATATTATAAAGTAATATTTTTATTTTTACTTTATATTTTATATTTTAATTTATATTTTAAAAAAGTTTTAAATATTAATACTTTATTTTAAACTATATTTTATTAATATAATATTTTATTATATTATATATATAATATCTAGGTATTAAAAAATAACTATTTTTATATTTTTAAGTCTTTTATTTCTAAAATTATAATTAACTTATTTATTATATTTTATAATAAACTTAAGTTATTTATTATTTACTTTTTTAATAACTAGATATACTTTTTAAATTTTATTTTTATTATATATAATTAAAAAGTAAACTAAATAAAAAAGAATATAATTATATATATATTTCATTAAATATAAATATAATTAGTATTTTATATTTATTATTAGGTTTTAGTTATTTACTTTAGATATTTATTAGTAAATAATTACTATAAAGTCTTATATTTATTTATATTTAGTTATTTATATATATAATTATTAAAGCTAATAAAGTAATAAATATTTATTTATATATAGCCTTTATACTTAACATAG